>NC_029790.2:4549547-4552935 GCF_000816755.2 Arachis ipaensis | reverse complement strand
TAAAATAGGTAGCACCTGCAAACCTAGTATGATAATGGTAGCTAGCCAAACATGCATTACTTTTCATTCATATATTTTTTTCCTTGTCTCTCAAATTCTTTTTAGTTTGACTATCATTGCCCATAAGCCATGCTCAAACTATGAATCCATTTTTGAGTGGCAACATTATTATTATTATTTTTCCTCTTTTCTTTTTCCCCTCTTTTTAGGTACAATTCAGACATCATTCATAGTTATTAAGTGGAGCCACTTATATGATGGATGAGTAGGACCTAATATTAGTACCAAAAATCTTGTGGCGATTCCGTTGGGCCCTATATCTATAATTAACTTTTGGCATAAAATAATCTGAAATCTAAAGAGTAAAGAGTAAAGACTAGAGAATAAAGATGCATGCACGCCAACAAATCATGAATTCTCATATTCAATTACACAAAGCAAAAGCTTTACCATAATACATTTAGTTTTTTTTTTTTAAATATTATTGTATTGTAAATTATATAAAAAAAGAAGAAGAAAAAGGTAAAAGCTCTTCAAGCCGTTACCTATTGCTATTAAAAAGGCTAACAAAGCTTTCAAGCTTTTCTTTCATTTTATCATGATATCTTACCGTTGCTAGTATAGTATATAATGTTTAAATTAAAATGTTGTTTCTATTAATTATATAACTAAGTGAATATAACTCAATCTTAAGAGATCTTTTTATATCGATATTTAATTTTCATTTATAACATATAACGTATATAAATTAAAAGCTACAAGCATGATCAACGGATTGAGCAACATAATAATACTTTGGATTATATATATTTATGTAGAATCAAGTGACAAATTAAATAATAATTAATAGCAATATATGTATATATCCATTTTTTGGAAAGAAATAATATGGAATTTTAATATCTAGATAGTTGTTTTAATTTTACACTCTACACTCTTATTATTTATTTTATTTTGTTTTTTCTTCTACTCTTAATTCAATCAATGATACATCTATTTGAGTGTACTGTACAACTATATCTTTAGCATCATCATGACAATATAATCATTGTTTAAAGACTAATTTTAATTAATAATAATAATCACCCTAATTAACTATATTGATCACTACACACTACATACCCTATATGCAATGATAAAGTGTCATTGCAAATTAAAGCATGCAATGATATACATTCATGCTTCAATAATTCATGTCATGAATTATTAGTTTAATCTAATCATGGCAATTATGTATATTTCTATGAGCAGCAGCTAGGGTTAACGTCTCCATAATAAGAGACTTTTACATTGTTGCATAAAGCTTCAGCATCTTTGTCTCCTTCAAAACTTTGGAGGTTAATGTCCTCCAATATTATGTCTTGGCATGGAACTGAGTCACTACAATCAAACTTCACAGCCACATCTGAAGCACTTGTCCCTGATATGTTTTGGTACAACACNAAATTATGAGTATATAATAATACGAAAATGTTTGATAATAAAAAAATATTAGTAAAAAATTATCAAAATTTATTATTTTTTACTTTATTCAATGTACTCTACAATAAATAATAAAGAATAAATTACCATTTGTACCCATAAAAGATATAGACGCAGACAAATGTACCTATATAAGAATAAAACGACAATTATAACCACGGAAGATGACTTTCGTGTGCCAAGAGTACCCGAACGTTAGTTACACAATTGGTCCGTTAGGGTATTCTTGGCACACGGAAACTATCTTTCGTGGGTACAATTGTCGTTTTATTCTTATATGGATACATTTGTCGGCGTTTGTATCTTTCCTGGATACAAATGGTAATTTATTCAAATAATAAATAATAAATAAGACAAATTCAGATTGTTATTGTTTTTTGTCTCCGATATATCTTCTAATTTAAGTTTTTGGTAGGACTATAAAAATAAATCGAATTTTTTAATTTATTCTATTTAACCAGCTTAAATAGACGGAATTTTTTTTTTTAAAAAATAAACCTATAAAAATGAGACTTTAACGAATAAACTAGTTTAACTCGTTTTTTTTATTTTATTTTAACAATCTTTTTAACATTCTAATCTAAATATGTTAAGTTCAATACGGAATTTTTTTTTGTTGACTTTTATTGTTTTATAAGGGAATAATTAATAAGAATAAGAATTTATATTACTTGTTTTGGGCATGACTTATTTGGTTTGTCACAGTAATTCTGGTCTATCAAAATTGGATTGGTCACATTTTCCATCACAATGTGTTTAAACTGGATGTAGCTAGCAAGTCCTGACCCTCCCTGCAAATACATACGTTATTGATTAATCACTAATAAAATCATATAATTAGAAATCGTATAAATGAATTAGAAATTAATTAGTTAATTACCTGCCATGTCTTAATTCTAACTCCATTTGTAGTTCCAGAAATCTGAGCTCGCTTCACTGTTACTCCTGAAACATATGCCTCGGAGTTTCCCTTCCCCAAGCTTCCAATACTGACAACCATTATTGCAAACTAATTATCAAGGTGTTTCCAATTGAAGCTATTATTATGAATTTAGCTATCATGATAATAGATTTAAGGTTTTTATTTTCTGTTTTTATTTTTTATATTTTCTGTTTTTTGGATTTTGTGAAGGAAAAAATTAAAACAGAAAATAAGATAAAAACAGAAAACATAATTTTATTTTTTTTATTTTTTTTCACAAAATTCAAAAAACAAAAAATATTGAAAGTAAAAATACAAACCAAACAAATCTTAAATTTTTTATATTTTTTAATAATTTTTTTTTATTTTTGTAATTTTAACAAGTGTCCTTAATTAGGACACATGATAAATAAACGCTATTATTATTAGTGATAATCAGAATTAATTGAATAATTAATTACCTGATACCATGGCCAGGTCCGCACGTTATATTTGTAGCTAGAATATTTTTTGATCCACTTACAATTGATATACAATCGTCACCTGAAAACATATTATTAATTAAATTCAATCAAATTAACTAAAAGATATTTGCATATATTTAATTTAATGAAGGTTAATTATATATGATTAATTACCAGTTCCTATAACGGAGTCAGAGATTTGGACGTTGTGACTATTAGTGACATGAATTCCATCAGTGTTAGGGCTATCCCCTGGTGCCGTCACATTAATCCCAGAAGCTATAACATTTTTGCAACCTTGAATTCTAACATGCATTTGTTGGGCATTTGATATATACAAATTCTCAACCCTCAAATTACTGCAATTTGAGAATGTCAAAGCCTGCAATAATAATATAATAATAATGTTAATTGTTGTTATTACTATTATTATTATTATTATCATGATTTTGAATAATGTCCAGTTAATATACTTGATTAATAATAATTAGTTAATAACATGTATACATACCGTAGGGGC
>NC_029790.2:4547649-4548763 GCF_000816755.2 Arachis ipaensis | reverse complement strand
GTATAAATTGAAGAATCAACTTTTAATTAATTAATATTAATTAATTTTTATTAGAAATTTTTTTATTCTAATTTAAAAATTAGATTTTAGAATTAAAATAAGGTTTAATTACTCTATTGGTCCCTATAGTTTCGTGAAATTTTCAATTAGAACCCTATACTTTTTTTTTCTTTTTAATTGGGTTCCGCACCAAAAAATTTTTTTCAATTAAGTCCCTCTTAGTAGTAATTGGCTTAATTTTATAGGGACCTAACTAAAAAAAAAAATTGGTACAGGGACTTAAATAAAAGGAAAAAAAAGTATAAAGACCAATTAAAAAAAAATTTTGGTGCAAGGACTCAATTAAAAGAAAAAAAAGTATAGGGACCTAATTAAAAATTTTGCGAAACTATAGTGACCAGCAGAGTAATTAAACCTTAAAATAAAGTAATTTCCTAGTTAAACTCATTTTGAAGGCAGTTCATCATATTTAATTTTTTTTATAAGCTTCAAATTTTATAAAATGATTTTCAAATTTCAATATAATAAATAAATAAATGACTTCCAACATTATTATATATGATATGTATGGTAGTGTTACCAAGGTTTTGTCCCTTTTACACGATTTTTGCCACCATATTTTGCCATTTCCATCAATGGTTCCACCACCATGGACTAATAGTTTCTTAACATTATCAAATACAAGCCAGTATTTGCTATCATTGCTATAATAATCTGATGCCTCATCTGTTGCTTCAATTGTTCCTTCAATCTGATCACAATTAATTTCAACCATTCATTCTATTAATTAATTTTCTTCACAGGGTGAATCTAATAATAATGATCGTGTATAATAATCTTAATTAATTATTTTGAGTATTAATTACTAGCTAATTACCTGGACTTGGATGTCAGATTTGCAAGGACCAGAGAATCTGATTGGTTTGAGTTGGTAAATATTTCCTTTAGGTACCAAAAGAATTGTTTTGCCACTAGAACATGCTGTTTGCCATGCCTTCTCAAACGCCTGAAAATTGAGTAATATCTTATTTTATTCATCAAATTTAAATACACACATTAAATAATATTATAAATAATTACTTTAATTAGTCTTTATTTTATATATTATTATTAG
>NC_029790.2:4545513-4547455 GCF_000816755.2 Arachis ipaensis | reverse complement strand
TGAATTAAGTATTCAAAGTAGTTACACAATTGAAAATTTCTTATTAAGTGTTTCAAGCATATATACAAAAAAATATTTGCTCTATTCAATTTATATTGTAACACATCAAGAATATTGAGCAAACATGAATTTTTTAAATTTGACAGATTAATCCATTTTGTGTCATCAATTTAATCCTACAAAAATGGCAGAAGATACGGTGTATTATTTTTAATTAAATTTTAGGTATTTATATTGTAACAATGATTTTTAATTAAATTTTTAGGACCAGAACAGGGTTATAAAAATCAATGTCATTTTTCAGTTATGATACAAAACCAATAATTATATATATTTTTTGTTAAAAAAAAAGAGCATTATTTTGGTAAATTATTCTATATGTTCCTAAAATATGAAAACGTTTGTTCAATTCCATTTATGTCTTTTTATACATGAAATAATAAAATAAAGACTTGACTTCATCTTAATTACTCTAATATTACTCATCAAGAATTACATTTTTTATATATATATCTCTATTAATTTCAAGTGGAAACTCAGGTGTAGTCGACTTCACGTGAAGTTGATAGCTGAGAGCCCGTTAGATGATTTAACTAATTTGATTAAATTTTCATGTAACGACTCTCAGATATCAACTTCACCTTCACGTGAATTCAACTTCACCTGAGTTTTCACCTTAATTTAAGCTATTAGCCATAGGTACTTAATTATTACCTGTGTATTAGAAGAAGCATCCCCTCCATCACCACAAGCTCCATAATCATTTACATTAATAACTTTACGCAAATGTGAAGAAGAAGAAGAAGAAGTCCGATCGCCACCAACAACATCTTTGCTTTGCATGACTAACCCCTTGAATCTCCACCATGATCTATCATTAATATTATAATCATCTTCAACATTTGTACTCTCAACAAGTGGGCCCTTTTGTAATTTTGCATTATAACAACCAACAAAAGGAACTACTATGCTACTAACAAAGAATGAAAAGAGAAGAAGATATCTATTCATGATGGCCAATATAATAATAATAATAATAATAATAAATAGGGTATGTATGGGGAATTTATTATTGTTTTTTATATATGAAAAATAGATATAGAAATTGGTAGTTTGGTATGTGTTTGGGTCTAATGAGGGAGGAAGCTTATTGTATTTATAGAGAAGCAAGGATGAAATAGAGAGAAAAATATTCAAATATATATATGTTGGTTCATTCTTAAATCTTTATCTACAATATGGGCATATATGGTATGGAATGATGAGATTAAGATGAAATTATCACTCAAAACCTATCCCTCTTTGTCTTTTTCATCATACCTATTGCAATCACAAACATTTCATGTATATATATCTACGTATTTATGTGTAATTATGCCTCAACATTATGTATATATATCCTCTTGTTTAGGGAAAAACCATAAGAATAATATACCGGATATATGAACAATAATTAGTATATATGTGAAGTTTAACAAAGATAATAAAAATATATTTAATTTTGTTTTACACTAGGAGTCCATGCACGTTTGAAAATCTTAAGCTATTAACTGTGAATGATCATCACGCTTTAATTATTTGATAAGTAGTATTAAAATGCAAAAACATGCAATTAATAAGTAGTATTACTGTTTTCATGGTATAGTATAATCTTTTTCACCAAATAATATAGGGATATAATTGCATGAAATATTCATTAATACACCAAATAATATATCTATATGGATAATTATAAAGTTTACGTAAATGATATTATTAATTAATTCACGATGCACATTACATATGTTGCGTATTAAGAAAACACATATATGTAATTATTACCCCTGTTGACACATCTGAATATATATTCTTGTTCTTTCTTTCTCTGAGTGTTATCATTTTGTGTTTCTAAAGAGTTTTATTAATTAGATATTCCGTGAGATGTTTGGTTTTTTTTTTTTTT
>NC_029790.2:4542698-4545283 GCF_000816755.2 Arachis ipaensis | reverse complement strand
TATATATATATATATATCATTATTTAAATTAATTAGTCAAATATCCATTAAAAAATAAAAAATTCATTAAATTAAAGAATTTAATCAAGATATGATGGAAATTGAACTATAAAAATTGAAATTTTGAATAATAAGTAGGGTTAGAAAACAAATTTGATGATGTTTTCGAATTGATTTCTTCATATTTATCTATTTAAGGGAATAATAATATAGATGTTTATCTCATTTAATTTACAATAAGTTTATTTCTATATGGTAATTAATTTTGTATATATATGTAATATAATTAGTATTTTTCAAACCGTGATGTTGCAATAATCGATTAATGTGGTGGATCTTATTAATCGACATGGTAATTAACACTATGAAGCAACAACGTAACCCTAGATATAGACACTTGTCATCATCACTTCATTATAAGAATGGGTCACTACACATTAGTAAAGAGCTGAGCCACACACATCTTAATCCTATCCTTTTATATATATGTGCATGTACATTGTACATTTTGTTTAATTAGAATCATCAAATAATAATGACAGCTTTATTAGAAGATTATTATGGGTAAGGGAATGGCTTTGGAGTAGAAGGCACTATATGATTCATGTAGCATCTATCACTTTATTTGAAACTTAATTTAGAATGAACCTTTTATGGCCTAAACTTTCCTTAACTATTATCATAAATGTCATGATGATATGTTAGACCCCAAAGAGTATGTGCAAAATGTGAAGTCTTCATTTTATGATATTGCCATCTCAATAAATTGCACATGTATGGCACGTACGATTTAATTTAATGGGTTATATATCTAACAAGCTTTCAATTTTTTTTATTTATTTTATACTAATTTGTTTTATCAATAAAAATTAAATTTTAGATTTTAAAATTATAGAATTTTTGATATCATATCATCAACTTATCATGTCACTTTTCAAAAAAAATGAAACCGGTAAAAAGAGACACATTCGTATCTCTAACATAGAGGAAGTAAAAAAATATAAAATATTTTCTCCTAAGCCCATAAAATATTTGCATCCTCGCATGTGGCAGTAGGACAATATGCATATATTAGAAGTCTACAATACTATGATTGTGGTGCTGGATTGACGCATGAGATGATATCATTAAAACTTAGATTGTTTCAGGACATCAAAGCATGAGAGATGTCGTTAATTAATGTAGAACACAATCCTCATTTATTTGGCAACTTAACGAAGTTAAGAAATTTGAGGTTGATCTTTGGAAAACTAAGTTTAATTTGAAAAGATATATATGGTATCAATTGATTTATGTACTTGGATCATATCATATCATCTATCGTAGCGTATTGCTTTGTACTATATATGAATTCTAATTAGTTACTTTATGTATGTTTATTTGCAAAATATAAATTTGTTATTTGTGGAACCATAAACATTGAATATTGTGTGTGACTGAAACAAGTAAGTTGGATCATCCAAAATTGGATAAACAAACTTGAACATTTACTTGAATATAATATTTCTATGTATGTATATCTAAATTATCTATTAATAAATATACATGGCATAACCGATCGTTTTAAGAAAGATTAATTAAGCAAGGGGAGTTTTTATTTATTTATTTATTTTAAGACCACAATGGTACCTTTCTGTGTCTCTCTAGAAAGGGATAGATGACCCTTAGCTTAATTATTTTACAAGAGTGCGATCATTTTTTTATGGATAATTATAGTGTACAGATTTTATTGTATAAAGATTTACAAATATTCTTTTTTTTTTTGGAAATGTCAAAAAGGATAGTTAGAGCCAAGCATGCTGTTGTAATGATTGGGCCGGGAGACCAAAAACATTTCACATAAGGCCTTGGTTATTTTAGGTGTTATTATGGATAGGAAAAACCATGATGTAGGAGGAATATATCATTGAAGAGTATATGACTCCTGAACAAAAAACAAAAGAGTATATCACCCAAATGAATATAGTAAATGTGATAGAATCTGATAGTATGGTCCTCATTCAAGCTCTGAAATCACAGGCATCAATTGCAGAAATTTAAGTTATTCTAGACGAAATATTGGATTTAGCAAGAAGCATCCCGAATTGTGAATTCATCTGGGTGCCTCAAGAAGGGAATGTCTTGGCGTACAAAGTGGCGAACCTTACACTTGACAGTACTCTTCAGCAAAATTGGTTCTTTTGCAAGCCATAATCCATTACCAACATTTTGAAAAAAGAGAATCATATGTCACTACAAATGACAAACAGATCATGAATAAGAGAATCTGATTTGGACTGGGTGCCAATAAAACTAAATCAGTAAGAATATAACATCTGTATACCTTTGCGGTCTCGGTTGAGGAGAAATGCTACTCCATCAACACCTGCATAATTGGCAGCATCAATCAAGAATGCGGTTGATTGCAGGAGAGATAGGTGTTGCTGCCAGAGAACTGGTGATTGTTGCAGCTTCGGGTTTTCTCTCTCTTCACGCTGGAGGAGGATAGCAGCATACCTGCGGGAACAAAACTTTGACTTTGTCAACGGCACGTGTGCAATGAACGGTTGCAAAGCGGAAGCTGTTGGAAAAGGAGAATGTTGAAA
>NC_029790.2:4539955-4542693 GCF_000816755.2 Arachis ipaensis | reverse complement strand
GACCAGAAAAAATTTCTAAGTTAATATAGTAAATGTGATTTAACCAATATTAAATATGCGCCAATGAGCCTTAGCTCACATGGCATATCTCTTCCTCCCCATCTCAAAGATCTAGGGTTCAAATTCTAGAGATTGCAATTGAGGAAAAAATATGGTAAAAATGTGGTAGTATTAATAATAGATGTATGACATATTTTGCCCAAAAATTACAATAAAAAAAATATTTGTAAGTTAATATACTTTAGATGTATTAATTACAGTTATTTATTATAATATTGTCTAACTAATATACATGAAGATTCAAAAATATAAATACATTAAGATTAAATATTTTAATATTTTCGTATATTATTTTTGCCCAAAAATCAAAATTTTTCTATATCCGTCACTGGTTGACACTATAATTACTGAATGCTAAACCCCTAATCTGATGTGGAGTGTTCAGGTGACATTTTTTTTTGTATTCTAAGTATTATTTTTAATTAAAAGAAGGCAATAGAAAATGTTAATTTGATTAGTGTAGATGTGAGTATGCCTTTGATGCGAAAATAGTATTGGTGACGAGTAGAAGTAAAATCAGAAAACAGTTGGCAGTTGGTCTTCAGGCCATTTTGGGTGGAAGTTATGAAATAGTGGAAGGAGAGGGGTGTTTGTGGTGCGGTTTGGTTTGATTTTTGAGAGAAAAGTCATCTGATCCGATCGTCTAATTAAACTGCGATTGGGTTTAGTACGGTTTTTTTATCAAGGCTATCCAAACCAAACCAAACCAATTAAAATCGATTTGGTTTAGTTCGGTTTGTTCAGTTTTTTCAATCAATTCAAAAAAAAATACTACATACTATTTCACAAAGTCATAACATTGACACTATAATTACTGAATGCTAAACCCCTAATCTGATGTGGAGTATTCAGGTGACATTTTTTTTTTTGTATTTTAAGTATTATTTTTAATTAAAAGAAGGCAATAAAAAATGTTAATTTGATTAGTGTAGATGTGAGTATGCCTTTGATGCGAAAATAGTATTGTGACGAGTAGAAGTAAAATCAGAAAACAGTTGACAGTTGGTCTTCAGGCCATTTTGGGTGGAAGTTATGAAATAGTGGAAGGAGAGGGGTGTTTGTGGTGCGGTTTGGTTCGGTTTTTGAGAGAAAAGTCATCCGATCCGATCGTCTAATTAAACTGCGATTGGGTTTGGTTCGGTTTTTTTATCAAGGCTATCCAAACCAAACCAAACCAATTAAAATCGATTTGGTTTAGTTCGGTTTGTTCGGTTTTTTAATCAATTCAAAAAAAAATACTACCATACTATTTCACAAAGTCATAGCATTGAAATCGACAAACACAAATACACAATAGCTAACAAAGTGTTGATCTAATGAAATTTAACGACAAAAGAAATTCAAATACGACAATTAAAGAAGTTTAATAGTTCAACAGTCAATACAACTGAAAATAAAAATAAATTGTCATTAAACAATAGCAAAGTTATGGTGTCTTCTCATGTGATTTTTTGCATTGTGACAACAAGTGATTTTTCATGTTACTAGTGCCATTTTTATGTGTATCACAAGCATAACTAGCCCCCACACCAATTACATTTAGCTCTAGAGTACTGTGGATTACTAGTTTCATCTTTAGTAAAGTGATCCCATGTCCAAGACCTAGCAAGGTTTTCTCTTACCTTTGTCGGTCTCAGTTTCAGCGGAGTCATCAATGGGAGCTTCTTCAACAGCTCGCCTTTTCCCTCGACCTCTACTAGCAAGCTTCCTTGTGTTTCTATGAGGAGCTGGCAAAGTAGGCAATACACTCGGAGATCTGATGCTTGTTGATTCATTCGGAAGAGGAACTGGCAGCAATCCGGTTGTCGCCCATATTCTCACTTGAACTGACGTCAAACTACATAAACAAATACAATAAATCAACTAATCAAGGACAGAAACACAACAACAAATAAATTAAAAACCAGCAACAAACTGAACAATAAATCAATAACCAGCAATACCAAATTACCAACAATAAATTGAACAATAAATTGATCTCAATAAACTGAACAATAAATCAATAACCAGCAATACCAATAACAATAAATCAATAACCAGCAATACCAAATTACCAACAATAAACTGAACGATAATATGAACAATAAACTGAACAATAAATCAATAACCAGCAACAATACCAACAATAAAATAATTCAACAATACCAAGTTACCAACATTACCTGACAAACAGCAAGTAGCAACAATGCATCAATAAATAGCAATTGGTAAACATTACCTGAATCGGTGGCTTGGGCTCCATATTGACTTGAATCGGTGGCTGGGTGGGAGACTAGGAGGTGCTGTGTTGAACTGTTGATCATGGCCAGAACCCAGAAACGCTGCTGGGTGGTGGCGTTTCACTGGCGTGGTGCTGTGCTGACCTGTTGGGTCAGTGGTGGTGGCATGGTACTGGCCTGATGGGTCAGTGGGTGCTGGCCTGTTGTGCGAGCTGGCTGTGGCTGCCTGACTGGAGCTTTGTGTTCGTGGTGCACTGGTGGTGGGGATCTCTGCTCTGTCTGCGAAGAGGAAGGCTTCGGCGTTGGGACTTGGGAGGAAGGCTTCAAGGTGGTGGGAGGAACGTGGGTGCCGCCGGCCTCGAGACTCAAGGACATGGGTGGCTGGGTGTGCAGAGGGCGAGATTGTGAGAAGAGAGAGCTAGGTTAGGTTTCGATTGGGGGTTAGGGATGCGCAGCAAT
>NC_029790.2:4538658-4539947 GCF_000816755.2 Arachis ipaensis | reverse complement strand
GGGGGTGGGGTTGGTATTTTTTAGGCTTTTTTGCCAAACCGATTCGGTTCGGTTCGGTTTGGATTTTCATGGTCAGAACCGAAAACCAAATCGAACCGTAAAAAACAGCAAAACAAGTTTTTTATTTCATTTTTGGTTTTCGGTTATTTTGGTTTGGTTCATCGGTTTAGTTCGGTCCGAATCGGTTTTGAACACCCCTAGAAAGAGTGACGATGACACAAAATGAAGGTTAGATTCATGAATAATGTTTGTTTGTTGTGGTGAAAGTAAACCGTCACACTAAACCATAACAGTAAACCCTAAATGATAAATCCAAAACCCAAAAAATCTACTAATTTGTGAATTTCTTGTTGGGAAAGTACAGGGTAGCACTAATTCCAGAACATCATACCTGAATCTGATACTCGAAAACTCGAAACCGAAAAAACTTGAACCATAGTCCTAAAACCCGAAAACCGAGAACAATAAAGCCTATACCCTTAAAGCCTAAATTGCAGTTGATTTGTCTATTTCTCTAGGTGAGAGGACACCGTAACACTAATTCCTGAACCATGAACCATGAACCATGTAAGTTAAACCGTAAACTATAAATCCTAAATTTTAAACCGTAATTCATGATCTATAGTCCTTAAACGATAAACCGCAATCCAATAAACCGGTCAGTAGAATGGACTAAATCATAGTTGTAAGAATTGACGCGATGATTGAATCGGTCAAATAATTAGTTTACTGGTTTGTTGGTTTAACAGATAAGTTATTAGTTGAACCGATAGAATGGATCCTACGAAAGTAAAGAAATTAAAATAGTCACAAGTCTAAAATTACAATTTAAAATAGACATCACCACCAATATTTTAAAAATAATCAAGTTTTAACAAATTATAATAAATAAGTTATTATTCAGGGATCATGACATAAGTATATAAAATTGTAGTACATTTTTATAATAAAGAATTTATAATTTTATTTTAATGCTAAAGTAACAGTTTTTTATTCCAATAAGTGACTACCTAGTTTATATTTATTCCGTTATTATTACTGGAAAATACTATGCAATGAATATCGTTTAATCACAAAAAGAATAATGATGTCGTAATTAATATCATTATTTGATGTGTTTGTTTACATATGTGTAATGACATTTTTGTTAATAATTATGAATAATTAGGGGTGTACATAAAATAATTAAATTATAGTTAATTAATTAAAAAATCATAATCACATTTTGGTTAATCAATTTAATAATAATTTTAAAAAAATTATATCCACATTATTAAAAAATGGTTAAT
>NC_029790.2:4526551-4538444 GCF_000816755.2 Arachis ipaensis | reverse complement strand
GTTAATCAAAAGTCAAAACCAAATTATAAAAATCAATTTTTAACTAGCTTTTAAATTTTTTAACCGGTTAATAACTAATTTTATCATATAAAATTAATTTGGTTAATTAACCAAATAATAAACAGTCCTATGAATAATAAAAAAGCATGATTAATTTAAATACAAGTGAGTATGAAATAAAAATAATTTTTAACAAAACTATGGTATATTTTAACTGTATAAATAATAATTAACATATACAATAATAAAAAATAATACAGCTTAGTGGTAATTTAGGAAGCATCCAATAATAAAGAGGACTTATTTCAGGTCATGTCTTTAGTAATTTTGGAATTCTCCAATTTGGTTGAACTGATTTTTTACCGATTTTAAAAATAACATTCTGTAAATATTGTATCGAGAGTTGAATATTTTTGTTTGTAATTTAAATTTTGTGTATTTTTCAGGGTACTAGCTGGAGGATGATTTTCTTACGGATACTTAGAGATATACATTGGAAAAGAATTTTAAAAGCAGTTAATAAGAGGAAAAAAAAATTAAGAGTTCTATTTACGAAACAGATATAAAGAATATGAAGTTATTAGTTAGTTATTAAAGCTTGGCATGAGATAGTATATCGAAACTGTTTTAACATAGAATTCATCAAGAAAAATGTTGCAAGTGACAAAAAGAAATTTATTATAATTAAAAAATACACTATATCACTGGTCAACTTATAATTAATATATTAACACTCATTATGTCATTAGTGAATTCATCGGCACCTTCGCAAAGAAATAAAAAAAATATTTTTTTCACTTAACTAAACCAGCAACAACTATTTTGCCATCTCGTCTTCTACTTAACTGATTGAACTTAATTCACCTGTTTTTTCTTTGAGTGAAAACGAAGATTGGCCAATGTATTCCTTTCCTTAACAAAATTCACCAATTTTATTTTTTTTCACTAACTTAAAAACAGAAACTAACAGCCTATACACCATATTAGGTACAACAAAATTCTCAGCACAATTGTTAACACGAGAGTAAAAATCCTTTCCAGATTTTAATCACAGGAATTAAAAAAGAAAAAAATTTATGTCTATTATAATTTATATCTATTATAATATCAACAACAAATTAATATCTAATTATAACTCATTTACAAGCTTCATTATAATTTACATATATGGCCTGACCCTATGAAACAAAATTTTGGAATTACCATGTCCATGTGTCTACTGTCTTTGAAGTTACCCATGCTTAGTAGAGTGCAACAAGTCTTCAACTTTACAACAACTCTAATATTCAGAGGCAATCAAGCATAGAACATTTCTTTCTGAATAAACCAAGCAATTTACAATACAACACATGGAACTAATAGCTTAAATCAATTTTCATGGAGAACATGTGAACCATCAAAGTACATACTAAAAGATGACAAAAACCTATATGGGAATACCAGGAAGTGCCATCTCAATAATTATATATTCATTATCATGCCTACCATGCTAGCAGTACCCATAGTAATAAGACCTTTCAAAACCCAGCATCATCATACACATGTTAAAATTAAATTCTCTATAGTTGTCCATGTTTCAATTACAGTGCTTATTCCTTCAATTCTTTGCCTTTTCACTCATATTTTTCCTACAAAAAAAAATTACTCCTACAGTTTGATCCCACAATTAACGACTTCAACAGAAAAAAGATTGGTTATCTTAAGTTCTTAACTAATCTTACATCAACTATTCATTCACATATAAATAATGACATAACCAAGAACAAGAAATCAATTATGTTCGGAAAAAAATACTATGCTTATTATGTATTTCGACTCTAGCAAACCTAGAATGACATAAGCGAAAAAATTATTTTGATCTCATGAAGATGCGTTTGCTAATAATTTACGGAGAATAACTGAACATAAATGACAAGCAATGGCGGGGATAACGCCACTGACCAGGGTGAAGGGCCGGGGGACAATGACTCCACCGCTGCAATGAAGCAACTGGCGATTTGCGAACTAGGAAGCGAGCTTTACCACGACGAACACACGCAGATCCCAAGCTCCACCAGCAGCGACAGCGAGCAGACTGGAGGCGACGACCCTCGTAGATGGAGCTAGGTTTTTCTCTGTTGAGAGGAGAGGCGTGAGGTGAAGACCCAAGTTGCCTTTTTTTTCATCCATTGTTTTTTTTTTTTTTTGCGTCCACTTAAGCCCAAAACGCAAATGTCTCACCAACGGAACCCGGCGCACACAAACCCTGTTCTATTTCATGAAACCACCTCGGCTCACTCGGCCCACCCTTGAGCGCCCACACGGCCACACCTCGCTGAAAGCCTGCTCCAGCCGCACAAGGGAGACAACACGTGTCGACAGGAGACACAAGGAGATGGTATATCCGTAAATCTGTACAAAATTACATCTGTATAGTAGAGCGACCCTCTTTTTATATATGTAATTAAATTCTTGATATTTTATTTGTTATCTGTTCATACCCCAACCCAACGCTAGGGGCCAGGTCCAAGTAAGCTAAAAGGGTCCAATCCAAAGATTGGTCTTCGCTACCCACCGACCTCCTCAGAAGAGGTTGGATTCAGCACAGGCTCCATCCCAAAGAAGTCGAGCTCGAAGGATAGCTGGCAGATAACACTTATTCAAATAAGTAACTGTCCCTAAAATCTCTCAACTCACTTCCAGGAGCCATATCTCAACTACCCTAAGATAAAGGGACGGTTATCCACCCTGAAAAGTGGAACCACTCCAACAGTGGTTATTGGATCACCACTATAAATACACTGACACCCCTCAGATATCTCTAAGTTCCAATACTCTTAAAACCTGCTTAACCCCTTGCTGACTTAGGCATCAGAGTGTCTTTGCAGGTCCCACCCCTCATTCTTTCAAATACACAGCTCAGACGGCAACTCCCGAACGCCAACAAATCGGAGACCACCTTCTCATAATACTTGGGCCAATCCTTCAAGCCCAAACCACAAATTTCAGGTTACCTACATAACATTAGCACCGTTGCCGGGGACCTGAACGATCATCCAGTAATGGCGGACGACCAGCCTTCGGATGGGCACACTGCATCTGATTCAGAGCAAGAGCAGTTAGATGTAGCCAACAACGACAGGGCTATAGTATCCCTGCACGGAGCAGGTGCCTAGCACCACCAAGGCCCTTCTGGTGAAAAAGACCCCAGGGGGATTCCCTCCGAGGTGTACGGACCAGAAAAAAGGGAGCAGCCCCTCGCTGCCGACCTCATGGGATTACTCCACGGCCACCAGGGACGGCTGGAGCAGCTAGAACAAGAACTAGAGCGGCAACGAGAGGCAGAGAGGAACCTGAGAAGAGAGGCCGAGCACCGAAAAGAGCTTGAAGAAAAGCTCTTGAGGTTGGAATCCAATCTCCGAGGTCGAAATTCTCGTAGTGACCGAGAAGACTCTCCGTTGGGAGAGAAGACCCATTCAGTGAGGACATAATGAGGGCGAAAGTTTGAAGAAACTTCAAAAGCCCCGACATGGACCTATATGACGGGACTACTGATCCAAAGCATCACCTGAGCAATTTCAAAAGTCGGATGTACTTAGCCGACGCTTTTGATGCTACTCGCTGTAAGACCTTTCCAACAACCTTGACAAAGGCAGCGATGAAGTGGTTCGACAGCCTCCCCCCTCCCCCAGGCCGGGTACTAGTTTCGACGACCTCTCGCGAAAGTTTCTCATGCGATTTTCAATCCAGAAGGATAAAGTAAAGCACACACCGAGCCTCCTGGGAGTAAAACAGGAGGTCGGAGAACCTTTGAGGGATTACATGGAAATGTTCAACAAGGCGTGCCTAGAAATTCAAGACCTACCTACAGAAGCAGTGATCATGGGCCTAGTAAGTGGACTTCGAGAAGGCCCTTTCTCCCAGTCCATCTCCAAAAGGCACCCGACTTTCCTGAGTGATGTACAAGAAAGAGTTGAAAAGTACATCAACATGGAAGAAAACGCCAGGCTACGAGAGCCAAGCTGGCGATCTGGGCACTCTCACTCATCAAAAGAGAAGGAGAAAGAGTCCAAGAAAAAAGAAAAAGTCGGGACTGAAAGGCCTATGAGATATCACTCTTATACTCCCCTACGAGTTTCCCTAGTTGACGTCTACAGGAAAATTTGTCACACTGAAAGGCTACCGCCCCCTGGACCCATCAAGAACAAGAAAGGGGGAAGCCGTAGCGAGTACTGTGAGTACCACAAGCTATATGGTCACTCAAAAAATGATTGTTACGACCTGAAGAATGTGATAGAAAAGCTGGCCAGGGAAGGTCGGCTTGACAGATATCTCATGAAAAGGTCGGACCATCATGGCAAGAGGAAGCGAGATGAAGAGGACCGAAGAGATCCACTAGCACAGACCCCGAAAAGGCATACACATGATCTCAGGAGGGTTTGCTGGAGGAGGCCTCACAAAGTCATCTCGCAAGAGACACCTAAAGGAAGTCTACCAAGTCGGAAGCGAATCGCCCAACCTCCCAACCATCTCTTTCACCAAAGAAGATGGGCTGGGCATTGTTCCCGGACACGATGATCCAGTGGTGTTCACCATGATTCTTGTCAATCCCCGACCCAACGCTAGGGCCAGGTCCAAGTAAGGCAAAAAGGTCTAACCCAAAGATTGGTTTTCGCTACCCACCAACCTCCTCAGAAGAGGTCGGATTCAACACAGGCTCCATCCCAAAGAAGTCGGGCTCGAAGGATAGCTGGCAGATAACACTTATTCAAATAAGTAACTGTCCTTAAAATCTCTCAACCTACTTCCAGGAGCCATATCTCAACTACCATAAGATAAAGGGACGGTTATCCACCCTGAAAAGTGGAACCACTCCAACGGTGGTTATTGGATCACCACTATAAATACACTGACACCCCTCAGGTATCTCTAAGTTCCAATACTCTTAAAACCTGCTTAATCCCTTGCTGACTTAGGTATTGGAGTGTCTTTGCAGGTACCACCTCCCATTCCTTCAAACACACAGTTCGGACAGCGACTCCCGAACGCCAACAAGTCGGAGACCACCTCTCATAATACTTGGGCCAATCCTTCAAGTCCAAACTACCAATTTCAAGTTACTTATATAACATTGTCATTGTTGGTTCTCATAAAAAATTTAATTTTGCTCAGATTTTTTCTTTTTCTTTACTCTTTAATGTTATTGTCTATTAACTTAATCTTGCATGACAAATAGTTTCATGTAAAATCTAATTTTTATTGACCCAAAAGAATAAATTTTAGCATAAGATAAGTATAAAGAAAAACCTATACAAATTAAAAAAAGAAAAAAACTTTTCTGTGTGTCACACACTTATTAAATACCAATTCTATGACCAAATTGTAGGTCACACGCTTTTTTTTTTCTTATTTAATTTCTTCACCTATACTTCTAATAGATATAAAAATTTTAAGGTGCATAAAAAAATATTTTCAGTAAATTTAGTTGTTGTGGATCTAAGAAAAACTATCAATAAATTGAGTCTTATTTTTTTGGTAATCAAGTGTTAACATATCCGTGCAACGTACTACATAAACACATAATCATGCATCTGTCTTACAGTCTTGCTTAAGGTTTTAGAGTCAGGGTTGGCTTAGCTAACTGCATTTAGTTAGCCCAGCTTATACATTGAACTACAATTTAAGTATCTAACTAACCTTGTCTTATTAAGAATCTGAAGCAAATATATATGGGTTGATTTTTTTTTCTTTTTGCTAGTGTCTTTTCTATTAGCTCTGCTCTGGGCTTCATCTGATAGTTCTTTTTTTTTTCCTCTAAAAATAGTATATGTTGTTGCTAGTTACTATATTTTGGGCTATAGGATTTTCATTCTATGAGCGTCCAACTTAAAAATTAAGTTATACAAATTACAAAATAAACAAAGGGTCCATAAATCTCGTATTAATATTATTAATTTTAAATTAAATATTGTCCAAATTAACTTATAACAGAAAACCATATTTAATTCTTACCACATATGTTGTTAGATTTATGGGATAATTTTTTACGCACAATATTATTATTATTATTATTATTGAAAGATGATTTAAAATATAAAATGTGAAAAGATTATTTTGATAATGATATATGGTACGTCGAGTTTAATTTGTAGATAAATTATTAGACTATTACAAAAAAAAATTTATAATGAACAAAATTAATTAATCAAAATATCTAGCTATCACGTGTGGTAAGTCTCAATATAACCTGCAAAGGAGCTTTAAATTACAGAAAATATCTTCAATCACATTCTCTCTCTGGACACTAATCTCACAGTAGTGTTGACAACAAAAACAAAACATACAGATGTAGACCATGCAAAAGAACATTGGAAACAGATGAGAACGTTTTTATTCTAGAAAGAAAGAAACAAACATGTTACATTCTTGAGGGGATCTATATATTCCCCTTGATTCCTGATGAGATGTCCAATACCGATTTTAAGTATGACTTGGATACTGGGTTGACAACATTCTCTATCCCAGTTCCTATGACTTAGAATTTGTGTTAGTTGCATGGAGGGGTGAATTTAGATTATGTTATATCTTCATCAACTGATGTTATTCTCAACTATATCCATCATCTATTATTACAACTTACAACATAACCTAAGTACTTGTTGTGATGGATATAACTGAGAATAACATCAGTTGATGAAAATACAACATAACCTAAATTCACCACCTCATGCAACTAGCACAAATTCAACTAGCACAAATTCAAAGTTTAGTGACTCAAACTTGAATCTGTATTGACCATCTATACATCTCCTCGTCAGGAACTGGGATAGAGAATGTTGTCAGCCCAGTATCCAAGTCATACTTGAACTCGGTTTTGGCTCCGCCGACGGTGCACTTTAATGGCCGTTGGGAGCAGTATACACCAAATCTCCCACTTCCCCTCACTTAATAGTTGCTGCTGCTGGTGATCGGTTAGAACTCGGATCATTGGTCACTTCAGATGAAGCCTCACCACCATATAGTTCCATGTTGTTGTTCTCAGAAACTTTATGGATTTCAACTTGCTCCACAGCTCCTCCAGTGTTGAACATGTCCAGAAGTCCTATTGCTGCAAACGAGATACTCGAGGTAATTTCCTGTCCAATGATAATACAATGATCAGCAAAGTTTTAGACCAAAGAAATCAATTTGGTACATCATTGGATTAATGTTTCAGAGGCTTTACCTCCACAGGACAGAAATGGAACAGCTCATACTCCAGAACATTCAACGTCACCGGAACTGAAGCACCATTTGGTAGCCGAGTTATGTCACCTGAAAACACAGCAAGGTGTTTGTGCCTTGGCCCTCGAGGTATTTAGAGTGATGGTATCTGATTTGATTAATGAAGTGAAACTAGTACCTGATCTGTAAGCATAGGCAATAACATCGCCACGCCAACCAGCACCGGCGACTTGAGCTATGAGATCGACATCAGAGGCACTAACAAAGCTGGAGAGAGTTCCAGGAGATGCATCATGGATGCGGATTCTCTTCTCTACCTTACACCATCCAGCACCTTGGCAGTTAAATGCACCCACTACTCCAGAGTATTTGTTCAAGTTCCATATTTTGAGTAAGCTGGAATTAGCAATTCATTTAAATATTCAGCAAATTATGTCCAAATAACATTGAATTTAAAGAACATATATATGAATGCAGCTCTAGTGAAGTCAAAAAACCTAGTCCCATCTCTTGCCGGATCGGCGAAGAGGCAATCGAGGGTGGGCCTTCCGGGTAACTGAGCACGGAGAACTGAACCATCAGGGAGAACCAGCTTCTTAAGAAGATCAAAGTTGTGGTTGCCTGGCTTGTCACTGCAAAGAACCATCATAAATGAAATCTGGTCATTTCATTTCTAGGTATGTTATCTATCCGTTCTCAACTAACAACTTCACGTGAAAACAACTGAATTTTCTCCTATTGTTTACCTAACATAGATTGGACATCCACCAATTGCACGAGCTGCGGCGTGATACTCGGCTGCTGGATGTAAACTCTGGAATTGCAAAGAAACAAGGAGACAATCATAAAATTTGAAAGTTATCATTGAACTATTCACTTTAACTTACATGAAACATGTCCCAGTCTGGCTGCATGAATTCTCCAAGGAAAAGTGTGTTGTATGCTACAGATGAAACATGGATGGTATGAGAGGCCGGATCACGCGGGTAAAAATCATCCGACGCTCTCACAACAGCAGTCTGCTTAGAACTATAGAGGCTATCAGTGTTGTGACACATACAAGCAATGCATCCATTATCAGGAAAGTTTTGAGCAATTGAAGCCTCGAGTGCATGAAGATAGCTGCGTGTGAGCAAGACTCTGCCGCCGTGTCCAGCACCAAGGGTCTCAATGATGTTCTGAACATCAACCTTTACTCCATCTACTCCACATGACGCCAAGTAAGCATGGAGCTCATTGTAGAAATCGAAGACCTTCTTTGGGTGCACTAGACCAAGGCCATGGACAGCTAAGCTGTCCATGACAATGTCGGGTTGGTTCCCGAGTATGCCGGGAGACTGTACTGGATAGACCAATGCAGTTTCATAGTGCTCCATCCCTGCTGCTGATGGCTTCACTCCACCCCAATAACCAGCTAGAGCATGCCATACATAAACATTTCTGTCCCAAAATGAAAAAGTAGAACAAAGTAGTAATTCATAAGAGTTTGTTGCCTCAAAATTTCTTCATAGAATTTAATGATGCTAAGACATACTTCACGTTGTGATTTTTCTTTGCTTCATCTACAACATGCTTCAGGCCTGAGACTTGTTCATTGTTCTGTTCATTCCTCTTTTGGAATTTGGCATTTTCTTTAATACCAGTCAACCTAGTAGCAAACCTGCAATGGTTCAATAATTTCCAAGATCTCAATTGCATGTGATGTAAGCTGTAACAAAAACAATATAACTAATTACATCAAACAGAAATATTACTGTGCTCCTTCTTGTACGACGCAATCATCAGCTTCGTTTGGTTTATTACTTTCAATCTGTTGCCAACCGTCATCTATGATGAGGAACCGTGGCGGTGTACCTCCTTCTGATAGACTGCAATTACATTGAATAGATTTCAATGTTCAATTAATATTCAAACATCAGAAACAAACCAATATATGATACAAAATGCTCTCACTAACTACCTTTTCAGGCCTTCTTCAACACCCTCGGCATTAACATCAGTATAGAAAGCATCCCATGTACACCAGCCAAACCAGTCAACAAAAGATGGCAACTGCATAAAACCAACAAAAACAAAATTACAATATCCCTTAGATATTATTAACTTGTGATAATCATATCTCAACATAATAGTACATGGAAAATGATCTTACCCTTTTCTTCTCGCGATGAGAGAAAGTTTGCATGTGTTTTTCCACCGCCCTTGAATGAGAAAGTAGAACAAAAAGAGAATTAGTAGAACCATTGTTATCAAAATTCAAAGGTTTGAGAAAGGGTGGCACTTACTTCACAGCCTGATTGATAACTTCGAACGGGTTGGTTCCAGCATGGATGTAGACAAGGTTAATGCCTTGCCTGGTAACAACATCATTGTCTCCTGCAAAACCAAAATCACATACCAAAAGAAAAAGGGTCGTTTCGGTTTCTTTCGGATGCCATCCAATACATATATTCTCCAAAGCTATAAACTCCATTGGATAGTGTGATTGAGTGGTTTATCCAGCGCAAATCTTAGAAGTAATAAGCACAGGTTGTCCTCCCCATGACCTTCAACACTTGGCTGAGGGGGGATTGAACTGAATTCAACCATGACCTCCATAGCTATAAGCTAAGCTAAGCTAAGCTATGGAATTGTGGTAGCAGGGTTTCATGTAATATAAACCAAATAGTACTCACCACTCTCCAAACAGATCTCCAGCTCGTTATTGTCGTTGCCTTGCAGGACGGCACGGAATTGGCCTTCAAGGAGAGGAAGCATAACAGTGTAGATTGTTGCAGAATTGTCTTCGTCAATCTCACTGCCATTGCTCTCAATGAGCATAAATTGCGTCTCAAGAGGGACATCCCTTCCACATTTTCCCATCCTCTGGGTCATCCACCATAACTTGAACCGGAAACAACACATGAACCGTAATTCGCTGCACATAAAACCAATTTTTCGATAAAAATTACCAACATCAGATTCATGTTAGTCATCACAAAACCGCTACCTAAATAGCACAAAGAAATATTACTTAGCTTGTTCATGCCCCTAATTACAAGTTAATACTCATTACTCATCACGTGATGTATTAGTTCAAACTTTAGTAATGAAAAAGAATGATTCAATTAAAATGAAAAATTAAGAGTAGAAGAAGAGTACATACTTATATACTACTAGCTGTAACTAACTAATTTAATTATTAACTATTAATTTAATACACGTAAGTCTAATATGATGTGAACATTTTACACGCATTCTATTATATAGTTGTTGTCTTTTTCGGTCAGTAAAATGATCTAATTCTTGGTCTTTTTAAATCATAGTTATCCACAATAAAATAATTTTATTTTCTAAAAATATATAAAAATAGAGTTAAGCTCCAAATAGTCTCAGAATTGCCCCACCCACTAAAATAGTCTTGGAGATAAGTGCACAATATTAGTTCATAACATTATGATAAGTCACTCCATTAACATCATGTACTATTGCCAATCATATTGATATGATTGGTGTAGTTAGTAATAGATCACATAAAACAAAACTAATTAGGACTATAAGTTAGATATAAATGATCTCAAGATAGTAAGAAAACTCAGTTGGAAGAACATACTCTAGAACACCCATGGGAAAGACATGCAGGCTTTTATTATTGGAAGCAGTGGCACCAACAAATACACTGGTGCCAAGGCTATTGTCAGAACTCGGGACAAGTTGAATGTTGTTTGGCACTCCTCTCAGTATAGTCTTTCCATGAACAACTAAGTTGCCATCGTTAACACTAATCTCAGCTATCACCGTCATCTTTAAACACTTCGCCGCTGATCCATTACCACCATCATAATAACACACAAATTAATATATATTACAAAATAATTAAATTCAATATTTATAAACTATACATTACTATACTATGATATTATTATTAGTATTAATTAGTATTCAATAAATATAAGACCTAATGATGGTTGTTTATGGTGGTGACAAGGGATGGTAAAGGTTGAAAAGTTAGAGTCATTGCAACGTGGAAGGAAAAATTCAAGTTAGTGATTTTACTGATATAGCCTTTACCATCTTCATCTTCGTCATATTTAGAATATAAATGATGTGAAAATGAAATTTATGCAAAAATAATTTTTTAATTACATATAATATTTTACGAATTTTTATGAAAGTATAACCAACTTAAAATATAACAATAAACTTGGATTTAATGATTATCAATAAAAAAAATTCCAAGTGTAGAACTCATCCAATAAAACTTAAAAAATTCGAACTCACCCAAAAAAACTTAAAAAGTTCGAATCAGCGAATCAAAATTTATGTAAAAGATGAAAAATGAGATTGCAGCAACAAAATAACCTCACACAGAGAGATTACTACTGTGAATTGAGTCTTGTGAGTGAGACAGGTAGGGAGGAGTTTGAAGATCTTGGAGTTTTATACCAACTTTAGTGTTAAAGATCGAACAAGTTCTGGTTTATAGTGTTATCCAGATTGTGACGCGTGGTATTTTAAAAGAAAGTTAACAAAGCATGCAGAGTACACGTGGAGAAGCCTGGAGAGTACACCTGGGTACGTGTGATTGTGACGTCTGGAGTGTTTTCTTCGAACTGAATTATGGAAAACTTCATCGTTGTGTTTTCGTTAAGATATAAATTTTGTACTCAGTATCCAATGTTAAATTGTTAATAAATAAAATAATTAAGAT
>NC_029790.2:4524573-4526545 GCF_000816755.2 Arachis ipaensis | reverse complement strand
TTTATGATCATTAAAAAATTTGTTAGAATATTACAGTAATTTTCATAAACTATTAAAAAATTTTGTGTTAATTATTATTCATCTTTTTCTCTGGTTTGAAATAAAAAAAATTAATAAAACAAATTAAATTTTTATTAAGTTAGCATCTTCAAATATAAATTCTGTTAATTAATATTTTTTTAATATGTAATACATTTGTTGAAAATTTTGGAAAAATAGTGTACTTTTATGTTTCTTCAACCAAAATTCATCTTAATTCTGACCATATTTATTTGTCACAATTTTTTTTAAATGTTATTGATTACAAATAAAAAAAAGTAAAAAAATTATATTTCTGTAAAAGTATTCATTTGCTTACTTAAAATAAAATAATAATAAAAAAGTGAAATTTATATTTTTGTAAAAGTATAAGTTACTTACATGTACAGTAAAAATGGCGTAAAAAATAGTTAGACAAGTTCTATCTAAAAATTGATACTGTTATTATTATTTGTCAACTTGAAGTAAAATATTAAAAATTATAGTTAGCATCGGATTTGTTTGTATGTGCAGATAAAATTAGTCTAAAAATATATACGGTTTAAATCAAAAATAAAAAAATTGAAAGAATTTTATATTTCTACAAAAGTATCAGCTATTAGGTTGTTTACATATGCAATGTAAAAAAAAAAAAACAAAAAATAAAAAACAGTTGAGTAAACCCTACTTCAGAACTAATATTATTACTATTATTCATCAACTTCTTGAAGAAAAAATGTTCGAAATTATAATTAACAGCAAATACAAATAAAATTGATCTAAGAAAGTATACTACTTAAGATTAGAAACTAACAAAATAAAAAAATATATATTCTTGTAAAAATATTTTCTTTTTTACGTGTACAATGAAAATTGCACAGATAATAATTGGATAAGTCTTGTTATGGAACTAATACTATTTTTATTATTATTAATCAATTTGAAAAATAATGTTAGAGATTATAGTTAACAATAAATGCAAATAAAATTAATACAAGAAAGTATATTATCTAGGATTAAAAGCAAAAAAAATTGAGAAGAATTTATATTTTTATGAAAGGATAATTTGCAATCAATTTGCTTAGACGTGCATGGTAGAAATAGTACAGTACTGTTATTCCTCAACTTTAAAAAAATATTTAAAACTATAGCTAATTATAGAAAGAGCGCTCATCGAATACTTCATATATAAATAATTTTTAAATTACAACCTATAAAAAAATACATATCCAATGTCTTTAAAAATCTTAATAAAAAATAAAATATCAGAAGAAGATAATTTAAAATCAACTAATAATTACAGTATAATATCATCTAAAATATTCTTTCCACTTTCAAAAGACAAATTAACATTATATTGTCTCTACATTTAGAAGTCAGAACTACTTGAATGATCATGTGATTGTACTAATTTTCTTACACTTTCAACCATTCATATATTTTAAATTATCTTAATTGTATAAAAACGTGCAAGACCAAATTTTCAGTGTAGTACATTGACTCACCAAAAATACTTCTTATTCTTTTATCTATTATATTGTATTATATTATATATATTAGATTTTTCTCTTATAAATAAATAAATATATTATATAGTCACTGTCTTATCGCCTTATTTGTTGCTAATAACATGCTACATTTATGTGACAAATACTTCTTCTTCACAACATAAGAAATAATGTAAATAATGAATTAGCTTTTTTTTAATATATGTTAAAAAAAGTATCAACATTATTTTATCACCAATAGTTAATATATATTAAGTTTTTGTTCAGTCGATGCCTTTAAGTATGAATTTTGTTAATCGGTGTTTTTTTTAATATGTAAAACATTTGCTAAAAATTTAAAAAAAAATAATACTTTATGTCTGTTTTAATTCATTTTAATTCTGACTATATTTATATTGTCACACAATTTTTAAAATATTATTGACTGTAAATTAAAAAAGTAAAAG
>NC_029790.2:4523593-4524502 GCF_000816755.2 Arachis ipaensis | reverse complement strand
TTTGAAAAAAAATTCAAAATTACAGTTAACAAATCTAAAAAGGTGTACTATTTAAGAAAAAAAAAAAGAGAAATTTATATTTCTATAAAAGTATCAGGTTATTTTTATGTGCAATAAAAATGGCGCAAAAAAATAATTAGATAAATCCTACATTAAAACTAATACTACCATTATTATTTGTCAACTTAGTTATAGTTAACAAATAAAATCAGTCTAAGAATATATATTATTTAGGATTAGAAACAAAAATATCAGGTATCAGGTATCAGGTATCAGGATGTTTACATGTCCAATGTAAAAATGCCCTTTTTTATTTTACATATTGAGAAGAAGATGGAGCATGACACGGTTACGAGCATCCATGGTACTTCACCGGCTGTGATGAAGAAATCAGACGGTCCGATTTGATGCCAGTAATTGGACGGTCCGATTAGGGGGAAGATACACAAATCGGACCGTCCGATTTGTGCCCCCAGCCACATGTCGCGCATGCAGGTTGATGAGCCCCCACCAGGATGTATATACTCCAAAGCTGATTCAAATCCCCCATTCATTTTCACTTTCGAAGCAGCAATACAAATTCTCCTCACCCCATCACCAGCTTCATTCATCCATAGCCCTCCATTGATGAACCTTTGAATAAAAAAAATTGGACCATTCATTTTTAGCAATACTTAGAAGAAGAAGAATAAAAGATGTTAATCATCCGGAGTTTCATATTGCTAATTATCTTGATCATCCTAATTATGTAAGTTTTTATTTTAGAAAATTTTATTTTAATTAAAATAATAATTATAATGTTAGAGATTAGTAGTTTATTATAATGATAATGTTAGAAATTAGTGTAGTAATAATTTTTAAATATTTTAATTTAATTAAAAAAATTTTAGGGATGAGTAATAATAAATT
>NC_029790.2:4520522-4522715 GCF_000816755.2 Arachis ipaensis | reverse complement strand
AGAAATTAGTGTAAAAATAATTTTTAAATATTTTAATCTGATTAAAATAATTTTAGGAATTAGTAATATTAGATTATAATGCAGAGATTAGGAATTAGTGTAATAACATTATTTAGAAGGAAAGATTATGGTACATTATGATAATAAATTAATTATTCTTTTTAATAGAACAATTGTAATAATAATAATAATACTGTTATTAAAAATAGAGATATGATAAATAAAATAATTAATATTAATTGTTATTAATAAATTATTGTAATAATAATAAAAATTGTTATTACTACTACGCGTCTGATGGTTTAATTATTATTAAGAATACAGTACTAATATTAAGATTGTTCTACGTGTGATAATAAATAAATTAATTAGTATTAATTGTTAGTAATAAATAATTTTTTTTGTAGTAATAATGTTTATTATTAAGCTTTCGTACGATAGTAAAATAAATATTATGAATTAAAAATTACTAAATTAATTATTTTTGTTATAAGTATAATATAAATATTTAATAAAGGATTAATGATTGATTTATTATTGTATGTATGTTGTTAGAATAGAATAGAATAGTTACTTGAGTATTAGTATATAATATAATAGTTATTTATATAAAGTATTGTTATTATTATTATTTTTATTGACTGTGGATATGTTTTGCTGGTTAATTGATAATGAAAATTTTATTCTGTTAAATTTAATTTGTTAATTAATTAATATTATGTTTGTGTTTAGGGTTCTAGAATGTTGCAATGTGACTATTACATGTCGTCGGATCGGTACAATCCAATAGTAGAAGGGTATTAACGGGACACCGGCTTTTATCATGTTTTACAGATTGGAGTTGTCCAATGTCAGTCGGCATTGATTAATGCTCTGATCAAGAGATGGCTCCCTGAGACCCACACATTCCATTTTCCGGTTGGTGAGTGTGCCGTGACGTTGGAGGACGTGGCGTTAATTCTTTGTTTTCCGACGAATGGTCTGCCAGTTACAGAATCGACACTCAGTAGTTATGAGGTATTAGAGGGTGAATGCTTGGATCAGTTTGGTGTTACACCTAGGAAGGCAGATTGTAGGGGAAGTTTCATAAAGTTGACGTGGTTTCAAGGATTGAAAGATCGTTTAGTGTTGGTTGATGATATTCAGATTCAGAGGTACGTGAAGTGCCACATAATGCTATTGTTTGGGACCGTCGTGTTTGGAGATAAGTTTGGGGCAGGGGTGCACTAGAAGTTTTTGCCGTTACTCCGTAACTTTGTCGGGATCATACAGTTCAGTTGGAGATCGGCATGCCTGGCACACCTGTATAGAGCGTTGTGTAGGGCAACTCGTGTCGACTGTAAGGAGATTGATGGTCCACTGACACTTTTGCTTACCTGGGCTTGGATCCGTCTACCATTCATTGCGCCTATTCCTGGCAATCCTCGAATCTTTCCGATTGCAAATAGATAAATTTAATTACTACTTGCTTTGAAATAGTGTATTTTAAATTGTATTGATCAATGTTAATTAACGAATTGTCTGATGTTAGGTGGCGTAACTGGGAGCGTGAGAATCGGCCTTACAGATTTCGTACCCTTGCTCACTTTAGGAGAAAACTGGATGGTCTGCAAGAAGGACAGGTTTGTTGTAATAAATAAGTAGTTGTTTTCGTTTAGCCGTATTATTATTCAGTGTATAATCCTCTTTTACTTGCATAATGTGTGTAGTTTGTTTGGGAGGCTTATGCAATTGGTCGGATCGATCCTGACGTGATTCCTCCTGATATCCGTCAGCATTCGGCTGTTTGGAGTGCTACAGTTCTGCTTATATCTTTTTAATGTATTAAGTGGCATACATCTGATAGACTGAGGAGGAAATTTGGCTTGACTCAGGGCGTTCCTCATCAAGAGCGGGATCTAGGTGAATCACATGGTGAAATTCTGACAGGTCCGAAGAATCAAGATTGGTCTGGAACCCACTCATTCTGGGTTATGCATTAGACGAATCGGTATAGTCATGTTCTTGTCGAACACATGGTGCCCTCACAGCATCAGCTAGATATCTACTTGCATTGATACCGAGGTACATATGGTGACCACTTGCATCTGTCAAATCTCGAAGCGCAAGAGAATCAGGACGGTGATCCTATGCAAAATCAAGAGAATCAACAAGTACAACCACCGCCACCGCCATCACCACCGTAACCGCCAT
>NC_029790.2:4516293-4520142 GCF_000816755.2 Arachis ipaensis | reverse complement strand
TACCGAGGTACATATGGTGACCACTTGCATCTGTCAGATCTCGAACCGCAAGAGAATTAGAAGGGTGATCCTATTCATAATCAGGAGAATCAACAAGTACAACCACCGCCACCACCATCGCCACCACAACCGCCACAAACACAAGCACAGCAAGAGCCTGAGCAGTTCACACCATACATTTATGAGATGCATTCTGCGGATTACTTCACACCACTAGTATATCAACAGTATTGGAGTGTCCCGCACCAAGAATCAGGTGAACAGGATTCATTTAGCCAATTGCTTGGATTCATGGCTCCTGTGCCAGGTTACTCACATCTAGCTTACGGAGACATTCCCACCGACCAAAAAATTTATGTCATCAAGTCATCAACTATGTCATAAACTATGCTACTTTACTTTTCATCAGCACGCACATTAAATTTTCAGTATATGAAAATTCCAAAGTCATACAATAACATCACACACGAAAGTCATACAATATATAAAATATTGAAAGTCATACAATAACTCAAGTGAGAAATTTGGCTGGAGCTCTATTGGGTGGTCGCACCTACACTTGCACCACCATGTTGACGACATCTACTACGGTTGTGACCCTCGGTCCCGCATTGCTTACATCCCCTAGGACCACGCAATATCCGAGTGTCCATCTCATTCAAGAAACGGGTCATCCTTGGCCGACCTTTGGATACCCGTCTGAGAAATGGATTACCTACGAATCGAGGTCCATGATAAACAGGCCATGTTGTGGGATTTTCTAGTGGCATAAACCTAGCCCTGTAAACTCATCGAACTTGGTGCATCTTGTAGACATCATGTACATACAGTTGTCAATCCAGCTGCTGGTTTGCACAACAAGCAAACACATGTCGACACGGAAGCCAGTCAACTTGGAATTCACCACAGTCACACCATTGTTGACGGAGGTCCACTGCATACTCCACACCACTCGGACACTCATGCACTTCAAATACCTCATTTTGTCGGTCAAAGCAACTAACTTGGATGTTACACGCTGCCCGCTGATTTTGCATGCAGTTCGGAGGTTACAAGTTCAGAGAACACATGTCCTACATTAATTCAAGCCTCAGCCTCGGCTCTTTTTCGAGTGAACAATTCATTAAGCCTATAAAACGTTGGCTTAACAAGTGCAGTGACTGGAAGATTGCGAGCCCCTTTCAATACCGAGTTGATGCATTCCACTAGATTGGTGGTTATATGACCCCATCGATATCCCCTATCAAATGCTAAAGCATACTGCTCACATGAAATCCGGTCCAACCAGTTGGTATAAGCATCACCCTGCTCGCGTAAACGCTGATAACGCGTGTCGTACTCGCGAACTGTTCGCGAGTATCCTGTCAATAAAAAAAAGACCCACTATAAACAACGTTCATCATAATAACTAACTTGAAGAGTAAATGTAATCGTAACTATCATACCGATGTTGATGATAAGCTTCTGCAAATACGGAGCCTTGAACTTCCTCAAAAAGTTGGACTCTATATGTCTGATGCAGAACATGTGGAATGCTCTGGGAGGAGACCAAGCTCCGTTACTACGAGCAATAGCTGACCTAATGGAATCTTGCCGATCGGAGATAAAGCCCACATCATCACGTGTCACAACATGCTGTCGTAAGTTACTAAAAAAAAAGTGCCAAGCCTCATATGTCTCTCCCTCAACTATCGCAAATGCAATAGGCACAATGTTGTTGTTGCCATCCTGTGAGACTGCAACCAACCAACAACCCTTGTATTTTCCATACAAATGAGTTCCATCTACCTGCACTATTAGCTTGCAATGTCTGAATGCTCTAATACAAGGGTAATAACTCTAGAAAACTCGGTGTAGTACATGAATATTAGGAACCAAGTCATCTCCCTAATACGCGGGTATTATTTCAAAATGAACGACTGCGGATGGCTCCTTGTGACACATGGCCTCAAACCATGTCGGCAAGGCTTCGTACGAAGCTTCCCAACCTCCGAAAATTGACTCCACTGCATTCTATTTTGCCAACCATGCTTTGCAATAACTTATGGTGTAGTTAAACTTTGCCTGTACTTCCGCAATCACTGATTTCACATTTATTGACGGGTCAACTTCTACCAATGGCTTTATTGCTTCTGTAACTGTGTTGGAATCCAGCTTCGAATGATCTTGAGAAATGGTGGCCCTAATACAGGTGTGACTACCATTGTACCTCGTTATCTCCCAACAGAACTTTATGGACATTTTGCTCACCCTGATCAGCCAATCACATCCAGCGCCATACTGGGTGTATTTAGCATAGAATGTCGTTGGTTCTGACTCATGCACCCGATAATCTACACCTCTGCGGATTGTATAATCTTTCATCACCTTAATTACTGCCTCCCTAGAACTGAATTCCATTCCCACGGTAAATTCACCATCTGGCATAATGGGAAGCTCTACTGCAATCACATCACAAATTTTATAGTTATCAGAACTAATAATCTAATAAACTAATAATCACAGAACAATGGAAAACCTAGTTGTCAAAACCGAACCTGTGATTGAACCGATCAGGTCACAGGTTCAACCAGTAGGTCACTGGTTGAACCGATTGACCCGGTCCTATGTAAATAAAAAACAAAACATAGTAAAAAATTTTCGCTAACATTTTAAAAATATCTAGCTATTCTAAAACAATATGAAATAGAAACAATAAGTTACCGAGTTTAACCGGTTCACTCCGGATTTGACCGGTTTGCACCGGTTCGTTACCTTGTGCGGTCTCGTCATCGAACTGGACCGGTCTAGGGTCCGGTTCACCGGTTTCTGGTTGAACCGGTCGGTCCGATTCACCAGTTTCCAGTCGAACAACATTGTAATCTTCCAATTCAATATCTCGGTCCGCTGCAAATTGCTCGAACTCGATATACAGTTCGATGAACGATATTCGCGACCGACTTTCAAGATACACTGAAAACATTTCTTGCATGCTCGCTTCATCGGTCACGTATTTCGTTTGAAATTGCACGAACCCACCAAAGACAGATATAGGATATCTGTACAAAATATACGACACTCTCCTAGATATTTGAGAATCCATCTTCTCACAAATCATACCTTTCAATTCTTCATAAGACAGTGTGAAAGGAATTATAATATCTAATGGATTTTCACACACAAATTTCACTTCTTCAGATGTTTGTAACAATATTTGGCCATGATAATACACTTTTAATCTCACTCTATTATCCACGATAATGGAGATGAAGAGAAAGAGAGAGGAGAGCTTCAGAGATTTGGAGCTCGGAAGAAGAAGAAGATGAAGTTGGCTGCTCAGCGTTGGGTTGGGTTTAAACATATATTAAACTCAAATCGGACCATCCAACCGCTTTCATAGTCGTTCGAATTTTTTAAAACAATAAAATCAGACCGTCCGATTAGTGAACGGCCCACGCAAAAGAAATGGCAACATCGAAATCGCTGGGTCCGATTTCATGGCCCCCAAGATTTTTTTCATTCAAGCAAAGAAATCGCTGGGTCTGATTTCCTTGGGCAAAAAAAAAATTTTTGAACGTTAAGCATGAAATCGGTGGGTTCGATTTCCATGCACTGCTTTCCATAAACCACAAATCAGACGATCCGATTTGTGTCCCCTTTCAGCTGTAATAAATTGGACCGTCCGATTACTTCCCTTCACCTGAACGCCGTCACACCACTGTAAAACTCCCCATAGTTCCATAACCCAGCATTATACCAAAGTTGGTGTCATATAAAAAAAAATAGCATGTAAAAATGATAAAAAAAAATGAAATAATAATAATAATAATAATAATAATAATAATAATAATAATAATAATAATTGGATAA
>NC_029790.2:4510847-4516196 GCF_000816755.2 Arachis ipaensis | reverse complement strand
TTAAAACTAATACTACTATTATTATTATTCATCAACTTAAAAGAAAATATTTAAATTATAATTATCAAACGCCTTTTTTTTTACACCTCCAAAGACAAATTAGACATCTCCAACTAGGGGTGTTCATGGGCCGGGTCACACCGGGTTTGGCCTGACCTAGACCCGGCCCGAAATATAGACCGGGCCTAATTTCATGACCCTAATCCGACCCTAGACCCGATGAAACTTATGCATCTTCGGGCCGGGTAAAAACCGGGTAAAAACTGGGTGAAAATCGGGTTTTCAACATGTAAAAATCACCTAATGTCCAATCATTATTTCACAATTCACATAGTAAAATTCACTTAAAAAATTATAACAAGAACCAACCATTTTCTAAAATTAAAACATAACTGAACATTAAAATTATTTTTAAATTACTAACACTTATCATTTTTAAATTATTATTGGCTTGAACATTAAAATCACTTACAAATATCACATCTATTCGACGCAAGGATACTGATTAATTGGAAATCAATCTTCATCCCTTAAAGAATTATATAGATAATTACTGTTGAATAGTTATATTTTCGCACTTTCTAATTTTCTGTATAAATGATCAATCAAATAATCTAGTTACGTTTAAAGCATACTTTGGACTATGAGAATTATAAAATTAAATCAGTGTATCATAATACCACAGCATGAATAAATTCATTTGAAAATTCAGCCACGTCTCCGGCGTCCTAGTCAGCATTATTTGACGGAGTGCCATGGCATTTTGTTTTCTGCCACTTGCTAATATTTTAGTGCATCAAATCAAAATTATTTACCTAGACAGAAATGAATGAATGTTGTAATAATTGATTGATAGTTACATGTTGTACATTTTTACTAATTAAGTATATATTAGTATTCAAATTCAAATATGTGTGGTAGAGCCGCAAAATGCTAATGTCACTAACAGCTATAGCAATTATTAATGATTGATTATTATTGATTAGTACTATCGTTGTTAATTCGTACTTATTGATGCATGTATTGACAAAGAGAGGAGACCTGCTAATCAAAACAATATTGAAATTTAGGTATATATATTTATTCTTATTAATATTAATTAATAATCAATTCCCTTCCTCAATCGATCTATATGCATGCATCATGCATGATTGTTGGTACGTGGCATCAAAAATTTTACCTACTTGAAATTGACATATAATAAAGGTCTCTTTCATTGCTTTTGGCTACTCAAATTATTTAAACTTGTGAATCAGAAAATGATGATTAGATTAAAGTCCACAATTTTCATATATCATTTTCGCTACTAATTAATACGTGTTTCTTCTGCCTCCTCTCATTATTATGGTGGGAAGAAAAATTAAATATTTAGTATTAGTTTGAATTGATTTTTTTTAGTAAATTTTTTTAATAAAATATTTTTATTTAATTTAAAATTTATTTGAATATATTTTTTTAAAAAAATATTTTTATTAAAAAAGATAAATTATTTTTTTTTAATTAGTAATATATTTTTTTTTTTTTTTCAAAAAAAAAATAAAAGATGTTTTTAATATTTAAATTTTTAAAAAAAAATTATCTAAATATAAAATAATTTTTATCTGTTAAATTTTTTTAATATATATATATATTTTAAACCAATTCAAACTGACCTTTATATGAGATGGATATGCTGAGTGAGATAAGTTTACTTTAATTGTGATTGATTCAGCCTAGATGATAGTTGTAGTATCGACAATTTGGACCAATATATACAGTAACAAATTTATAAAAATGGAGCATAGTCAAACTTGTTTGAGAGTTTTGGAGTTAGAAAATTTTGACACTCAAGGTGTTTAATTAGTTAGCTATAACATACTAGTAAAAGAAAGGTAGAGTGTAATGTGTATTAAGAAATGATGGATTATGTGAATTTCAATGGTTGCGGTACAACCGTCCAAGGCAACCCTGTCACACATTCACTTTTGGGCATGTCTTAGTCTATTTTTTGAGCTACTAGAATACAATTTGGAATTCCAAGATGATAAGAATGACGAATGATAACATGGCAAACAGAAATTCAGGAGCTTCAGCAGCAATCATCAGGGACAGACCTTAGTCACAGGATATTCAACACTTTTATTTTTTTATTTTTATTTTTTTTGGTCTTGGGATGTGCAGCAGTTTTGAAAGCAGAGTCAAGTTTAGTTGTGTTTGGGCTGAGGCCTTCTTCGGCTTCTTATTGGGTATCACCAAAAATAGAAAGAATAGGGTCCCGTAGTACAAAAATTAATAATAATATGGACCTACAAATATGTGGTTAATTTTTTTTGGATATTGAATAAGAATTGGTGTAATATTTTAATATTAGAAATTATGGTGTTTTACAAAATTTTGAGGGTTATAGAGTTCGCAGAGTGCGAATTGTCAGATCAATTTTTTTTAATTTATAAAGATAATATACAGTCTGCATATACCCTTAAAATATTATAAAATTCTATTTTTTGTAATATTAATGTAAAATTCTATTCACTCTTTTATATTAAAATAAAAAATTCCAAATATATAACCTTGCCGTTGACCAAAATAAGAAAATAATAAAAATATTAAGTATTAACCTTGCTATTTTTTTTTTCAAGTTAGAAGTGAAACTCGAATAAGAAAACTATACTATTTAAGTTATAGCTCGTTGGCATATTAATCTTGCCACTTATAAGTTAGAACTATTACTCCTGAATCAAGAATTAAATTAGTATTAATTCTTTTTAAATAAATGCAAAAAAATTGAAAAGGAAAATCATCCATAGATCATTGTATGTGGCTCGAGTCGAACTGCCGGATAAAGCTTTTCCAAAATTTAACATTAACGGACAAAATATGAGTGATATTTTATTTGTTATAAAGTGGGGGCTTTTTTATCTTGGTGAAGTTATAAAAAATTTTCTTTATCAACAGCATCCTGTGCTGAATAAACTTTCATATCAACCAACCCATAACATGCATTTATTGGAACAGAAATTCAAAGAAATTTGGTTGAACCACCCCTCGACCCCGGAAAAAAAAAGGGACAGAAATTTAGTGCAACAAATGAATCTATTTTTGGTATACAACCGGGGCTGGGCCCAACAAACTCAACAAATTCATTTTATTGCCTAAGTAAACTGAGAAGATGCATTTCTTTTTATTTGTCCTTAGTTTATAGATGGACTTCGAAAACTAACGAGAGTTGTGTACCAAGCGAATGTTGTAATTTTTTTGTTTGAAATACAAAACTTAACACAACAAGGTGTAGTAATGAAATAACAAGAATAAAAGACTATTTATAAACCAATTTGGGTTGGTCGAGTGCTCAGCTCATTCGTCCGCTTAACCAAGTGTTGGGGGTTCGAATCCTGCTTTGTGCATGCAGCAACCCATTGGCCACCATCACAAGCTCATACACTACACCTGCTAAAAAAAAACTCACAAATAACAAACAAATTGTATATCCTTACCCTACAACAGTGCAACACCACACAAATTGTCACTAACTTCAAATACTCACTAACTTCAAGTACACCAAACCTATTCGGTCTGTCTTTAGTATTAATTCTACCAATTAATACAAATCAAGTAAAAAGTTCAACTCAAGGTGAAACCAACCCCTTCCAAATAGTTTTAGTGAATGTTGTAATTAAGAGTTAAGTGGCACGCATTACTCAATTACATCAGATAAGAAAATTGCTTCTAAATCTGTGATATTAACCGTTGAAAGCAATTTGAGGTCAAAGAAATATATAGAAACAATTCATAAGCTCATAGCTCTATCATTTCCTTTTAAGCAATAATTAAAAAAGAAACATGGAGTTGGCTAAGAATGCATGTGACACATAAAATGTGAACAACTTAAGATATTTACATTGCACAATTGAAGACTTTGGTATAATCTTCCAATATTCAATGTTCTCTTGTTTGCTTTCCTTGTTTGTTTCCCCTAACCATAACACCACACCCTCAACTCAACAAGCCAGAAAAAAACAGACAATACTCCAAACCACATACACGACACTTCTTGGGGCAATAAGTATCCTATTCCACCCAAACTAGGGCTCTCTTCAAAGGATATGTAACAAAAATACATAAAAGAATTACAATTAAGAGAAGGTAAATTAAAATAAAAGAAGGGGGTAGAGTTGAAGAAGAAAAGAAAAAAAAAAAAAAAAAAAACTTTAATCATACTTTCTTTCTTCCTTTTCCAAAGGTTAATTAAAATTTGGCATTATGTCTACAGATCATCTATGACCCTCATTGTTTAACGACAATGAGCCATCCTTCATCAATTTGAGACTGAGACTGGTGAATCTCTCTCGCGAATACTGTCTTGATGCTTTTCTCCAATCTGTGCCGGCCTTCATCATCGTGGCGAATTCCTCATAACTTATTCTTCCATCCTGCAATTTCATGCAGACAACTAATATCAAAAAGAGTACAAGACAACTAATATGTCCATTTTGAATGGTGAAGGACTATCACTTTCAAGTTTCAAGTTTCAACAGAACGAGTAGCAATCTTAAAGCACAAGAAACAGAACAAAGACAGAATGTGAAGATGTATTGCTGACCTTATCTGTGTCCACATCATGCATAATTGCACTTATGACATCTTCGCTGTTTGCGTCGACCTCATCATGCAAGGCGCTACGCAGCTCCTCCATTTCAATATATCCGTTTTGGTTCTGATCGAAAAACTGGAAGGCTTTGCGAAGGTGCTCGTCATTTCCCATCTTTCTCAGATGAACAGAAATGGCTACAAACTCTCCATAATCTAGGTACCCATCCTTATCTACATCACCCTGTAAAATCAATCCCCCAAAGGTTAGAAGTTGTAAGAGATAGTACTTATTTGTTTTTAGCATGCCAACTATGGAGCAAATACCCCAGTTAAAGGGTAAAATAGTGAACTTACAGCTTCCATAAGAATTTGGAGATCTGACTCTGGAACTTGATGGCCTAGTTTTTGCAACCCTACTCGTAGTTCATCGATGTTAATTTTGCCTCTATTGCTTGTATCCATGAGCTGGAATCCCTCTTTTATTCCAGCCGCTTCTTCTACAGACAAATGCTCTGCAATCACCTGTACACACAATATCGACCATCAAATAACAAACGACTTATAAATTATCGTTATAACACTTAAGGGATGATTCCTAGAAGGGTATTTGATATGGTGATATTGTTGAGAACTGAGAACATTACCCTCAAAGCTCTCTTCTTAAGCTTGTTCATTACAGAAAATTGCATGAGCCTTGCTTTCACAGTTTCTCCTAATGAAACATTAGGGGCCTTCTTTGCATTTTGCAACCATGGATGATCTGCATAAAGATTAATAATT
>NC_029790.2:4490702-4510841 GCF_000816755.2 Arachis ipaensis | reverse complement strand
CCCTTTGTTGATGAGCAGAAAATAGAATCTATATGCTGTCGCCTATCAAAAGCATTGTACATGAACAACAATATATTACCTAACACTTCTTGTGCAGTAAGGCGACGCTTAGGGTCAGGATCAAGCATCTTCTTCACAAGGTCTTTCGCATTATCAGAAACTTTTGGCCATGGTTCCCTTTTAAAATCAACCACAGATCGTATAATTGCCTGTGCAACTCCTTGTTCAGTTTCTGCATTTTACAGAAGAGGAAAAGAGAAGAAAAGATTTAGACAGCTAAACTAATCAGAAATAAAAAGAAGCAAGACATAATAATTACTTGAATGAGATCATATGAAAATGAAGGGAGAAAAATTAACTAAGTTCGTATTTAAAAAAAAAAAAAAAAGAGTTGGCCGAATCAAGTTGATATCAAATGGACACTTTCAACATATTAGCTGGTACTTCCAGTGTATTATATTTAGAGTTAGACAATGCAAATGACTCCAAGATCAACAATGAATAAAAAAGTGTAACCAAGATACAGCTTTGACATTTTTGTCCTTATTTTCACAGTCCAGGTGGATGCTGTAGGGTACAGGGAAATATTTTAGTAACTACAAAAACTACTATTTCTTGACTGAAATGAAATATAAAAAGGTGCATTTATTTTTCTCACAACATTTTCTGTGACATTGTATAATGTTTGCATGAACTCCACAGTGACTTAAAGTGCACCATTAAGGTCTGTCGCTGAAAAACCAAAAAACATAGATCACAAGACAAAACTAACCTGCCCAAAATGGTGGGACACCACAAAGTAAGATGTATAGAATTACTCCAGCACTCCAAATATCTACTTCTGGGCCATAATTTCTCTTTAGCACCTCAGGAGCCATGTAATATGGACTTCCAACAATCTCATTAAATTTTTCCCCTGCACAAAATGGTAACTTCAGCCCAAATTGTAACTAAAAAAATCGAGCAACATTGATGAGCGATTCATTCACTTGCTAGCCAGAAACATTACCTGGTTTAAAGAAGACCGACAATCCGAAATCAATAGCCTTGAGAGCTGCTGTTTCCTTCTTATTTGCAAACAGAAAGTTCTCGGGTTTGAGATCCCGGTGCATCACACCATGTTTGTGGCACATCTGAAACATAAAAGGTTCACAATTAAATCCCTGGTTTACCACCATAGAAAGAGAATGTCCCCAGGCAAAAAAAAAAAAATAACAGAGTAGACAAATTACCCAGCCAAAACATTTAACACGAAAAAGTTTAAGCTCCAAATGCATGCAACCTAAACATAGTACTTCTACTGTTCATTATAGTCTAACAAGTGAGCTTAAAAAGCTATCTCTTGCCAAATCTTAACAGTAAATACAACCCCACTAATCAATCACCAAGCTCAACCACCAACACAGAATCTGAAAAATGTAATTTTGTTGTACAAAAGGACTAAACAGTGTCCATGTCTATGTACTTCTCCATCACTGTGTTGAGTCCATGCCAAGTCTAAGTAACCATCATTAAAAACCTATCCCCCTTCACCCCCGGCCGCTGCCAAAAGTACTCCGAAGTCCATTATAACATCAGAAGCACCCAAGCCAAATCAATTTATTACATCCACTTTTACCGTCAACAATTTCTTCCCCTTCCAAACTACTCATATCTAGAATCTACCTGATACCAAAATAATTTGCATCAAGTAGACCCATTATGAGGTAAATAAAACTCTCCTAGCACCAGCACTAGCACTAAACAAATTAATGAACCACATGAATCAACTAAACTCATTCTAAAACCACACAGACAGACGCTTTTTTTTTTCCTGTGCATCTCTGAAGCATAAACCCACCAGATCTCAATTAACCTCCATCACTATCCAAATTCCAAGGACCTAACTTGAACAAAACAAGTTAAAATCATTTAAACCAATCACAATCCTCATTTCCCCCAAACAATTTTAAAATAATAAAATAAAATAATTAACACCATCCACAACACCAAAATCCCCAGATCCAAAACCCCAATAAAGCAAACAATTTAAAAATAAAAACTTTACAACAAATCCATACCTGAACAACTTCAACGATGGTTTTGGTAACAGCCGCAGCGGCTCTCTCCGTGTAATGCCCCCTGGCAACGATACGGTCAAACAACTCACCACCCTCACAGAGCTCCATAACAAGATGCACCGCACTATCATCTTCGAAAGTATCCTTCAAAGAAACGATGTTAGGGTGCTTGGGAAGGTGCCTCATGATTTCAACCTCTCTCCTCACATCCTCGATGTCTATGGCGGTTCTCAGCTTCTTCTTCGAGATCGATTTGCACGCGTAGTCCACGCGAGTCTCCTTGTCCGTACAAAGGTACGTGACTCCGAACTCACCACGACCCAGCTCGCCACCTAGCTCGTAACGCTGCGAGATCTCGCGACCCGTTGGGTCCTTCAAAACGACGAGCTTCGAGCCACGAACGACGTCGTTTCCGTTCCCGTAGTCAACTGCGAAGGGGTTCTGCTTCTCCTTCTTCTTCTTCCCTTTGTTGGCCTTTTCTCCATCGTGGAGAGTCGACGGCGTCCCGCAGCAGTTACCCATGGAAAATTCAAACAAAAAAAATAAAGTCTCGGTTTTTAGGTCAAGGTTGATAGGGTGGTGTCAATTTACGAGATCCAGCTCCTAATTCAAGCTTAAATTTTCTAAAGAGGAATTACTTTGAATGGAATTGAAGAAATGGAGCTAATGGATTGAGCTAAAAAAAATGACTTTTCGAATTGGGTATTTAGGTTTAAGAGGGGAAAAACGAATGGAAAATTGAGGAACAGGAACAGAGAGAAATGGGAGAAGAAGGGACTATGAATGTTTAAAAGGAAGGGTTTTGGAATTAACGATGATGAGGAATTGAGGAATTAAGCGTGTTTTTGGCACTATGGACGAAATGAGGGTTTGGAATTTTTTTTTTGGGGTTGAAGGGTCAAACTTGTTTCGCAGAGACTTCGTCCATTGTCATGTTCTTCTTCTTCTTCCTCTTCTTCTTCTTCTCCCTCTTTTTTTCCCTCTCTTTCTCTCTCTTATTAATTAAGATTTTTTCTTTTTTGTTTTTTTTTTTAAATTTTTTGTTTTTCTGTTTTTCTTATTATTGGAAGCTTAATGACGCTGTTATGCCTAAACAATTACAGTTCAAACTAGGATTAACAAGTTTCCTTTTTTTATTCTTTTTGAAATAATCTTTTGCTTTAAGTGATGTACTAATTTTGTTTTTTTTTTAACTAACTAATTTTATATTTTTTATAAGGTAATTTAATTTAGTGTGGGTGAGTGAAAGCTCTTTAGTTCCATTGACTACCCTCTCCTTGTGTGTGTAATTTCATTTGTGCCATTACAGCTTTGCACAGTTTTCTTTTCTTTTTTTTTTTCTCCCTTCACTTGTAAAGTTCATATTTATAGCAAAAGATGTTATTGGTTAAAAATTAAAATACATCTAGGGTATGTTTGGAATTTTGGATGGAGTATTTTTCTTTTATGGAATTTTAAATGCTTTATTTATCTTTTAATTATAAAATTTGTCAATCTTGCATTCATAAAATTCACATAAAAATAATTTAGTTAATCTCTAAAATTACTTTTCTTCTCTTAATTATCCACCAAACACAATCTTAGGGATTTTTATCAGTATTTTATAAGGTGATTGATGTATAAACAAGTGTTAGACTGATATATTATTTAATATTAATTTCCTTTATCTATTGTGTTGTAAACTTCTACTACCAAATAGATTTTTTAACATAAAAATAAATAAAACTAGGCACATTTCTTTTTTCTTTTGTCTCTTCCACTGCTTAAAAAACATTTCTTTTTGAATGACAAAAGTTGTTAGAAAATATTATTCAATAATATACTTAAAATTAAAACAAGTTTCTTAATACATAAAAAATATTTTTTTGGGGGTCAAAAATGCACGTGATATTAATATATTATGATAAAGATCTAGATTCAATAAACGAGAAGATATTGTGTTTAATTTATTTGTTGTAAAAATATAGTACAAAAAACATTTCGGCAATTTTTATAGATCATTTTCCATTTTCTTTGATATTTTCCTTGTTTGTATCCAAATATTAAGACTAAAATCCGTGACCATCAATGACATATCTTCAAAAATATATTAAATATAATGTACTACTAATTTCACTCCAACTAGTAATAATGGGGAAAAAATGTTTTGAGAAAAATAATATTGTTTTAAAAAATTATTCTAAGCATGAATTTTTAAATAATGCATCATTGCCTAATTTTATAGCTAATCATAATCCTTACCTTGCCGGAACCTAAGTTTATGTCTTCATTGAAAAGTTAATATTGAAATAACTGAAATACTCAATCTTACTATGCATGTTATTAGAAAAAGACTACCCTTAAGACCTTCTAGAAGTTCACACGGAATAACTTTGTTTTTTAGTTTAATTTCTTGATTATTTAATTAATGATATAAACAATAAGTCACTTCAAATTCCAACTAAGTTCCCACAATGAGTGGATGAAGGATACAAATACAATGAAATTAAAGAGGTGTTGACTAAAAATGTATGGAATAAGAACATTCTCATCCATGGCTTGATCAAATGTGTTGACATTTTCAATAATTTAAACTTTTTATGATAATTAAGTTGATACTTTTTGTCATAGATTGAGCAATAGCTATGTAATCAAATATTTTTTATAATACTTTAAAATATATTCTTAAAATATAAGTTAGTAAAACTCAAACAAAGGGGGTCAAAGTTTCTTTACTTCAATAAGAAGCTTCTTTAAGTTATTCTATCCAGGATTAAATACAAAATTACAGTGTACTTCTTTACTACTTATTACAAATAATGTTTTAATTGAATCACTAATTGAGTCATAACAGGTTGTTAGGTTGAAAATTATTAGTATTAATATTGATGAAAATGTTGTGTAATTAAAAAAAGTAGTCAAACTTGATAAAACTATAAAAGAATAAGAAAAGAAAAGATGAATAATTTTTATTAATTATTGATTGATTAAATTATATTGTAGTGAAGTGTAAACTATGAGGGTAAAACTAAATATATATATAAAGTATTGTCTTATGAAAGATAAAAATAAATAAAGATAAGATAAGAACAACTAAAGATAAGATAAAGAAAATATAATAAAGACTAAAATTGTAATTGAATTTATGTATTCTGTTGGGCTGAATTTGTGGGTCACGAAACTTCTTTATTGTTGTCAGGGGCTAAGGTAGAAGAGTAGTTTAATACGCCCCCGCAAGCTGGTGGATGGAAGATGTCCATAATTCACAGTTTGGATAAGTTCCGATGAAATTGTTGAGCGTCTGACGTGGTAACGCGGAGGAAGATGCGTGCGGCGGAGATTGAGCTGCCGACAGCAAAAATATAAAAGGAGATGTTGTGCTTGAGCAGCGATCTTAATACAAAGTGCGTAGAGCATGATAAAATTGATCTTCAGAGGGCGCATAGAGCGCAATAAGAGTGGTCTTCAAAGGGCGCGTAGAGCGCGATAATAAAAAAATGGTGTGTGGAGCGCAATAAGAGTGCAGATGAAACTGCTAAAACAGATGTAGATTGAACTGCTAAAACAGAATGCAGACATGACTGGCGAAACAGAATGGAGAATGCAGACGTAACTGCCAGAAGAAAGTGCAGATGGAACTGCCGGAAGAAAGGAGGCGCAGACAGAATTGCTGGTAAAGACCGGGGTAACCAAAACTGAGTTAGGATTTTCACTTGTATGCATGTAATAAGGATTAGTTGGATCTTGAACTAAATTGGAAGATTCATTATTCATTGTGGGATGGGATTGAAAAGAAACATGGTGATTTCTCACTAAAAAGACGATAGTTTATATATCCTCCTCAAGGAGGATACCATGGCTCTGATACCATGATAAAATTGTGAAAGAATAGGAAAAAAAAGATGAAGAACTATTATTGATTGTTGATTGATTGAATTGTATTGTAGTGAACTGTAAACTATGAGGGTAAAACTAAATATATATAGAGCATTGTCCTATGAAAGATAAAAGCACTTGTTTGTTTCTTCTTTCCGTAATCAAACCTACCAAAGATCGAGTCTTGAAACCCTTGTTCACTCGAAACATCAACAACCAAGCTTTTCAATGGCAGAGGCAAAGGTTGCCCCAAGAAAGAGACTCATAATTAAGCTTCGTTTGTCGCGTTCAAGAACAGTGTCATCTGAAGAGTGCAAACTAAAGGATGATATTGATACCGAAAAGCGTGGAGAAGAGGAAGAAAGATCAGTATTGTAGCACTACTGAATACTCGTGTAATGTAGTGGGAAAGAGCGATGCAGAAGGTTCTAGAACCTTGTTAACGGATGCACAATGCAAACAGAAGAAGGAGATGATGGTGCTGATTCTCGCGGAGGCAGAAAGAGACGAAAGTTGGTAACTTCTGAAGTTTCTATTTCGACAAAATCTTCTGCGCAAGAACACCACAATGCATGTTCAAGAATCCCAAGAACCGGTTCTAAGGTGCTTGACTCAAAGAACAAGAAGAAGGAAGAGGAAGAACATCATAATGCATGTTCAAGAATCCCAAGAACCGGTTCTAAGGTGCTTCACTCGAAGAATAAAAAGGAGGAAGAGGAAGAACACCACAATTCATGTTCAAGAATCCCAAGAACCGGTTCTATGGTGCTTCACTCGAAGAACAAGAAGGAGGAAGAGGAAGAACACCACAATGCATGTTCAAGAATCCCAAGAACCGGTTCTAAGGTGCTTAACTCCAAGAATACGAAGAAGGAAGAGGAGATGGAGGTTTTTCTGAACGAGCAGAGAATGGATCGTTATCAAAAGATACAGTGTTGGATGATCTTGAAGCGCTTCATGGTTGGAAGAGATGGCTGGGCTTTCAATAAGACCCTGGATCCCAAGAAGTTAGGGATTCTTGGTAACAACTGTGAGAGTGTATTGTTGATGAAGCCAATTGGGTTTGAGGAAATAGAGTTAAAGCAGCACAAATTCGTGTATTCAGGGCCTAATGAGTTTGCAGACGATATGAGACTTTTGTTCTCTTATGGATTCATGTACCCTCAAAGGGATCAGATTCATAGAGTTGCAAGGAAATTCAATGAGAGCTTTGAAATTACTTGGAAGGCTTTGACGGAAAAGTGGTCAACTGAAGAGAGGAAAAGGAACAAGATCTTCAAAAGGGGAACAACGAATAATAAAACGGTGCACCAAAAATTTTGGTACAAAGCTCTAATACCATGATAAAATTGTGAAAGAATAGGAAATAAAAAGATGAAGAAATTTTATTGATTGTTGATTGATTGAATTGTGTTGTAGTGAAGTGTAAACTACAAGGGTAAAACTAAATATATATAGAGCATTGTCCTATGAAAGATAAAAGCACTTGTTTGTTTCTTCTTTCCGTAATCAAACCTACCAAAGATCGAGTCTTGAAACCCTTGTTCACTCGAAACATCAACCAAGCTTTTCAATGGCAGAGGCAGAGGTTGCCCCAAGAAAGAGACTCATAATTAAGATTCTTTTGCCGCGTTCAAGAATAGTGTCATCTGAAGAGTGCAAACTAAAGGATGATTTTGATACTGAAAAGCGTGGACCAGAATTTATGGCTTCTGATTCATGCGGCGAGAAGAGGAAGAAAGATCAGTATTGCAGCACTACTGAATACTCGTATAATGTAGTGGGAAAGAGCGATGCATAAGGTTCTAGAACTTGTTAACGGATGCACAGTGCAAAGAGAAGAAGGAGATGATGGTGCTGATTCTCGCGGAGGCGGAAAGAGACGAAATTTGGCAACTTCTGAAGTTTCTGTTTCCACAAAATCTTCTGTGCAAGAACACCACAGTGGATGTTCAAGAATGCCAAGAACCGGTTCTATGGTGCTTCACTCTAAGAACAAGAAGCAGGTAGAGGAAGAACACCACAATGCATGTTCAAGAATTCCAAGAACCAGTTCTAAGGTGCTTGACTCCAAGAACACGAAGAAGGAAGAGGAGATGGAGGTTGTTCTGAACGAGCATAGAATGGATCGTTATCAAAAGATACAGTGTTGGATGATCTTGAAGCGCTTCATGGTTGGAAGAGATGGCTGGGCTTTCAATAAGACAATGGATCCCAAGAAGTTAGGGATTCTTGGTAACAACTCTGAGAGTGTGTTGTTGATGAAGCCAATTGGGTTTGAGGAAATAGAGTCAAAGCAGCACAAATTCGTGTATTCAAGGCCTGATGAGTTTGCAAACGATATGAGACTTTTGTTCTCTTATGGATTCATGTACCCTCAAATGGATCAGATTCATAGAGTTGCAGGGAAATTCAATGAGAGCTTTGAAATTACTTGGAAGGCTTTGACGGAAAAGTGGTCAACTGAAGAGAGGAAAAGAAACAAGATCTTCAAAAGGGGAAGAACGAATATTAAAGCGGTGCACCAAAAGTTTTGGTACAAAGCTCTGATGCCATGATAAAATTGTGAAAGAATAGGAAAAGAAAAGATGAAGAACTTTTATTGATTGTTGATTGATTTAATTGTATTGTAGTGAAGTGTAAACTATGAGGGTAAAATTAAATATAAATAGAGCATTGTCCTATGAAATATAAAAGCACTTGTTTTTTCTTCTTTCCGTAATTAAACCTACCAAGGATCGAGTCTTGAAATCCTTGTTCACTCGAAATATCAACAACCAAGCTTTTCAATCGCAGAGACAGAGGTTGCCCCAAGAAAGAGACTTATAATTAAGCTTCATTTGCCGCGTTCAAGAACAGTGTCATCTGAAGAGTGCAAACTAAAGGATGATGTTGATACTGAAAAGCGTGGACCAGAATTTATGGCTTCTGATTCATGCGGCGAGAAGAGGAAGAAAGATCAGTATTGCAGCACTAGTGAATACTCGTGTAATGTAGTGGGAAAGAGCGATGCAGAAGGTTCTAGAACCTTGTTAACGGATGCACAGTGCAAACAAAAGAAAGAGATGATGGTGCTGATTCTCACAGAGGCGGAAAGAGATGAAAGTTGGCAACTTCTGAAGTTTCTGTTTCCCCAAAATTTTCTATGCAAGAACACCACAGTGCATGTTCAAGAATCTCAAGAACCGGCTCTAAGGTGCTTGACTCAAAGAAAAAGAAGAAGGAAGAGGAAGAACATCACAATGCATGTTCAAGAATCCCAAGAACCGATTCTAAGGTGCTTCACTCGAAGAATAATAAGGAGGAAGAGGAAGAACTCCACAATGCATGTTCAAGAATCCCGAGAACCGGTTCTATGGTGCTTCACTCGAAGAATAATAAGGAGGAAGAGAAAGAACTCCACAATGCATGTTCAAGAATCCCGAGAACCGGTTCTATGGTGCTTCCCTCGAAGAACAAGTAGGAGGAAGAGGAAGAACACCACAATGCATGTTCAAGAATCCCAAGAACCGGTTCTAAGGTGCTTGACTCCAAGAACACGAAGAAGGAAGAGGAGATGGAGGTTGTTCTGAACGAGCATAGAATGGATCGTTATCAAAAGATACAGTGTTGGATGATCTTGAAGCGCTTTATGGTTGGAAGAGATGGCTGAGCTTTCAATAAGACAATAGATCCCAAGAAGTTAGGGATTCTTGGTAACAACTGTCAGAGTGCGTTGTTGATGAAGCCAATTGAGTTTGAGAAAATATAGTCAAAGCAGCACAAATTCGTGTATTCAGGGCCTGATGAGTTTGCAAACGATATAAGGCTTTTGTTCTCTTATGAATTCATGTACCCTCAAAGGGATCAGATTCATAGAGCTGCAAGGAAATTCAATGAGAGCTTTGAAATTAGTTAGAAGGCTTTGGCGGAAAAGTGGTCAACTGAAGAGAGGAAAAGGAATAAGATCTTCAAAAGGGGAAGAATGAATAATAAAGCGGTGCACCAAAAATTTTAGTACAAAGCTCTGATACCATGACAAAATTGTGAAATAATAGGAAAAGAAATGATGAAGAACTTTTATTGATTGTTGATTGATTAAATTGTATTGTAGTGAAGTGTAAACTATGAGGGTAAAACTAAATATATATATAGAGCATTGTCTTATGAAAGATAAAAGTACTTGTTTGTTTCTTCTTTCGGTAATTAAACCTACCAAAGATCGAGTCTTGAAACCCTTGTTCACTCGAAACATTAACAACCAAGCTTTTCAATGGAAGAGGCAGAGGTTGCCCCAAGAAATAGACTCATAATTAAGCTTCGTTTGCCGCGTTCAAGAACAGTGTCATCCGAAGAGTGCAAACTAAAGGATGATGTTGATACTGAAAAGCGTGGACCAGAATTTATGGCTTCTGATTCATGCGGCGAGAAGAGGAAGAAAGATCAGTATTGCAGCACTACTGAATACTCGTGTAATGTAGTAGGAAAGAGCGATGCAGAAGGTTCTAGAACCTTGTTAACGGATGCACAGCGCAAACAGAAGAAGGAGATGATAGTGCTGAGTCTCGCGGAGGCGGAAAGAGACAAAAGTTGGCAACTTCTGAAGTTTCTGTTTTCACAAAATCTTCTGTGCAAGAACACCAAAATCCATGTTCAAGAATCCCAAGAACCGGTTCTAAAGTGCTTGACTCAAAGAACAAGAAGAAGGAAGAGGAAGAACATCACAATGCATGTTCAAAAATCCCAAGGACCGGTTCTAAGGTGCTTCACTCGAAGAATAATAAGGAGGAAGAGGAAGAACACCACAATGCATGTTCAAGAATTCCAAGAACCGGTTATAATGTGATTGAATCCAAGAACACGAAGAAGGAAGAGGAGATGGATGTTGTTCTGAACGAGCAGAGAATGGATCGTTATCAAAAGATACAGTGTTGGATGATCTTAAAGCGCTTCATGGTTGGAAGAGATGGCTGAGCTTTCAATAAGACTCTGGATCCCAAGAAGTTAGGGATTCTTGGTAACAACTGTGAGAATGTGATGTTGATGAAGCCAATTGGGTTTGAGAAAATAGAGTCAAAGCAGCACAAATTCGTGTATTCAAGGCCTGATGAGTTTGCAAACGATATGAGGCTTTTGTTCTCTTATGGATTCATGTACCCTCAAAGGGATCAGATTCATAGAGTTGCAAGGAAATTCAATGAGAGATTTGAAATTACTTGGAAGGTTTTGACGGAAAAGTGGTCAACTAAAGGGAGGAAAAGGAACAAGATCTTCAAAAGGGGAAGAACGAATAATAAAGCAGTGCACCCAAAATTTTAGTACAAAGCTCTGATAACATGATAAAATTATGAAAGAATAGGAAAAGAAAAGATGAAGAACTTTTATTGATTGTTGATTGATTGAATTGTATTGTAGTGAAGTGTAAACTATGAGGGTAAAACTAAATATATATAGAGCATTGTCCTATGAAAGATAAAAGCACTTGTTTGTTTCTTGTTTCCCTAATTAAACCTACCAAAGATCGAGTCTTGAAACCCTCGTTCACTCGAAACATCAACAACCAAGCTTTTCAATGGCTGAGGCAGAGGTTGCCCCAAGAAAGAGACTCATAATTAAGCTTCATTTGTCGCGTTCAAGAACAGTGTCATCTGAAGAGTGCACACTAAAAAAGCGTAGACCAGAATTTATGGCTTCTGATTCATGCAGCGAGAAAAGGAAGAAAGATCAGTATTGCAGCACTACTGAATACTCGTGTAATGTAGTGGAAAAGAGTGATGCAGAAGGTTCTAGAACCTTGTTAACGGATGCACAGTGCAAACAGAAGAAGGAGATGATGGTGCTGATTCTCACGGAGGCGGAAAGAGACGAAAGTTGGCAACTTCTGAAGTTTCAGTTTCCACAAAATCTTCTGTGCAAGAACACCACAATGCATGTTCAAGAATCCCAAGAACCGGTTCTAAATTGCTTGACTCAAAGAACAAGACGAAGGAAGAGGAAGAACATCACAATTCATGTTCAAGAATCCCAAGAACCGGTTCTAAGGTGCTTCACTCGAAGAATAATAAGGAGGAAGAGGAAGAACACCGCAATGCATGTTCAAGAATCCCAAGAATCGGTTCTATGGTGCTTCACTCGAAGAACAAGAAGGAGGAAGAGGAAGAACACCACAATGCATGTTCAAGAATCCCAAGAACCGGTTCTAAGGTGCTTGACTCTAAGCACACGAAGAAGGAAGAGGAGATGGAGGTTGTTCTGAATGAGCAGAGAATGGATCGTTATCAAAAGATACAGTGTTGGATGATCTTGAAACGCTTCATAGTTGGAAGAGATGGCTGGGCTTTCAATAAGACTCTGGATCTCAAGAAGTTAGGGATTGTTGGTAACAACTGTGAGAGTGTGTTGTTGATGAAGCCAATTGGGTTTGAGGAAATAGAGTCAAAGCAGCACAAATTCAGTTATTCAGGGCCTGATGAGTTTGCAAACGATATGAGGCTTTTGTTCTGTTATGAACTCATGTACCCTGAAAGGGATCAGATTCATAGAGTTGCAAGGAAATTCAATGAGAGCTTTGAAATTACTTGGAAGGCTTTGATGGAAAAGTGGTCAACTGAAGAGAGGAAAAGGAACAAGATCTTCAAAAGGGGAAGAACGAATAATAAAGTGGTGCACCAAAAATTTTAGTACAAAGCTCTGATACCATGATAAAATTGTGAAAGAATAGGAAAAGGAAAGATGAATAACTTTTATTGATTGTTGATTGATTGAATTGTATTGTAGTGAAGTGTAAACTATGAGGGTAAAACTATATATATATATATATATATATAGCATTGTCCTATGAAAGATAAAAGCACTTGTTTGTTTCTTCTTTCCGTAATTAAACCTACCAAAGATCGAGTCTTGAAACCCTCGTTCACTCGAAACATCAACAACCAAGGTTTTCAATGGGAGAGGCAGAGGTTGCCCCAAGAAAGAGACTCATAATTAAGCTTCGTTTGCCGCATTCAAGAACATTGTCATCTGAAGAGTGCAAACTAAAGGATGATGTTGATACTGAAAAGCGTGGACCAGAATTTATGGCTTCTGATTCATGCGGCGAGAAGAGGAAGAAAGATCAGTATTGCAGCACTACTGAATACTCGTGTAATGTAGTGGGAAAGAGCGATGCATAAGGTTCTAAAACCTTGTTATCGGATGCATAGTGCAAACAGAAGAAGGAGATGATGGTGCTGATTCTCGCAAAGGTGGAAAGAGACGAAAGTTGGCAACTTCTGAAGTTTCTGTTTTCACAAAATCTTCTGTGCAAGAACACCACAATGCATGTTCAAGAATCCCAAGAACCGGTTCTACGGTGCTTGACTCAAAGAACAAGAAGGAGGAAGAGAAAGAACACCACAATGCATGTTCAAAAATCCCAAGAACCGGTTCTAAGGTACTTCACTCGAAGAATAATAATGAGGAAGAGGAAGAACACCACAATGCATGTTCAAGAATCCCAAGAACCGGTTCTATGGTGCTTCACTCGAAGAACAAGAAGAGAAAGAGGAAGAACACCACAATGCATGTTCAAGAATCCCAAGAACCGGTTCTAAGGTGCTTGACTCCAAGAACACGAAGAAGGAGGAGGAGATGAAGGTTGTTCTGAACGAGCATAGAATGGATCGTTATCAAAAGATACAGTGTTGGATGATCTTGAAGCGCTTCATGGTTGGAAGAGATGGCTGGGCTTTCAATAAGACTCTTTATTCCAAGAAATTAGGGATTCTTGGTAACAACTGTGAGAGTGTGTTGTTGATGAAGCCAATTGGGTTTGAGGAAATAGAGTAAAAGCAGCACAAATTCGTGTATTCAGGGCCTGATGAGTTTTCAAAACGATATGAGACTTTTGTTCTCTTATGGATTCATGTACCCTCAAAGGATTAGATTCATAGAGTTGCAAGGAAATTCAATGAGAGCTTTGAAATTACTTGGAAGGCTTTGACGGAAAAGTGGTCAACTAAAGGGAGGAAAAGGAACAAGATCTTCAAAAGGGAAAGTACGAATAATAAAGCGGTGCACCCAAAATTTTAGTACAAATCTCTGATACCATGATAAAATTGTGAAAGAATAGGAAAAGAAAAGATGAAGAACTTTTATTGATTGTTGATTGATTGAATTGTATTGTAGTGAAGTGTAAACTATGAGGGTAAAACTAAATATATATAGAGTATTGTCCTATGAAAGATAAAAGCACTTATTTGTTTCTTCTTTCCGTAATTAAACCTACCAAAGATCGAGTCTTGAAACCCTTGTTCACTCGAAACATCAACAACCAAGCTTTTCAATGGCAGAGGCAGAGGTTGCCCCAAGAAAGAGACTCATAATTAAGCTTCGTTTGCCGTGTTCAAGAACAGTGTCATCTGAAGAGTGCAAGCTAAAGGATGATGTTGATACTGAAAAGCGTGGACCAGAATTTATTGCTTCTGATTCATGCGGCGAGAAAAGGAAGAAAGATCAGTATTGCAGCACTACTGAATACTCGTGTAATGTAGTAGGAAAGAGCGATGCAGAAGGTTCTAGAACCTTGTTAACGGATGCACAGTGCAAATAGAAGAAGGAGATGATGGTGCTGAGTCTCGCGGAGGCGGAAAGAGACAAAAGTTGGCAACTTCTGAAGTTTCAGTTTCCACAAAATCTTCTATGCAAGAACACCGCAATGCATGTTCAAGAATCCCAAGAACTGGTTCTAAGGTGCTTGACTCAAAGAACAAGACGAAGGAAGAGGAAGAACATCACAATTCATGTTCAAGAATCCCAAGAACCGGTTCTAAGGTACTTCACTCGAAGAATAATAAGGAGGAAGAGGAAGAACACCACAATGCATGTTCAAGAATCCCAATAATCGGTTCTATGGTGCTTCACTCGAAGAACAAGAAGGAGGAAGAGGAAGAACACCACAATGCATGTTCAAGAATCCCAAGAACCGGTTCTAAGGTGCTTGACTCCAAGAACACGAAGAAGGAGGAGGAGATGGAAGTTGTTCTGAACGAGCATATAATGGATCGTTATCAAAAGATACAGTGTCGGATGATCTTGAAGAGCTTCATGGTTGGAAGAGATGGCTGAGCTTTCAATAAGACTCTGGATCCCAAGAAGTTAGGGATTCTTGGTAACAACTGTGAGAGTGTGTTGTTGAAGAAGCCAATTGGGTTTGAGGAAATAGAGTCAAAGCAGCACAAATTCAGTTATTCAAGGCCTGATGAGTTTGCAAACGATATGAGACTTTTGTTCTCTTATGGACTCATGTACCCTCAAAAGGATCAGATTCATAGAGTTGCAAGGAAATTCAATGAGAGCTTTGAAATTACTTGGAAAGCTTTGATGGAAAAGTGGTCAACTGAAAAGAGGAAAAGGAACAAGATCTTCAAAAGGAGAAGAACGAATAATAAAGCGATGCACCAAAAATTTTAGTACAAAGCTCTGATACCATGAATAAATTGTGAATGAATAGGAAAAGAAAAGATGAAGAACTTTTATTGATTGTTGATTGATTGAATTGTATTGTAGTGAAGTGTAAACTATGAGGGTAAAACTAAATATATAGAGCATTGTCCTAAGAAAGATAAAAGCACTTGTTTGTTTCTTCTTTCCGTAATTAAACCTACCAAAGATCGAGTCTTGAAACCCTTGTTCACTCGAAACATCAACAACCAAGCTTTTCAATGGCAGAGGCAGAGGTTGCCCCAAGAAAGAGACTCATAATTAAGCTTCATTTGTCGCGTTCAAGAACAGTGTCATCTGTAGAGTGCACACTAAAGGATGATGTTGATACTAAAAAGCGTAGACCAGAATTTATGGCTTCTGATTCATGCAGCGAGAAAAGGAAGAAAGATCAGTATTGCAGCACTACTGAATACTCGTGTAATGTAGTGGAAAAGAGTGATGCAGAAGGTTCTAGAACCTTGTTAACGGATGCACAGTGCAAACAGAAGAAGGAGATGATGGTGCTGATTCTCACGGAGGCGGAAAGAGACGAAAGTTGGCAACTTCTGAAGTTTCTGTTTCCACAAAATCTTCTGTGCAAGAACACCACAATTCATGTTCAAGAATCCCAAGAACCGGTTCTAAGGTGCTTGTCTCAAAGAACAAGAAGAAGGAAGAGGAAGAACATCACAATGCATGTTCAAGAATCCCAATAACCGGTTCTAAGGTGCTTCACTCGAAGAATAATAAGGAGGAAGAGGAAGAACACCACAATGCATGTTCAAGAATCCCAAGAACCGGTTCTATGGTGCTTCACTCGAAGAACAAGAAGGAGGAAGAGGAAGAACACCACAATGCATGTTCAAGAATCCCAAGAACCGGTTCTAAGGTGCTTGACTCTAAGCACACGAAGAAGGAAGAGGAGATGGAGGTTGTTCTGAACGAGCAGAGAATGGATCGTTATCAAAAGATACAGTGTTGGATGATCTTGAAACGCTTCATAGTTGGAAGAGATGGCTGGGCTTTCAATAAGACTCTGGATCTCAAGAAGTTAGGGATTGTTGGTAACAACTGTGAGAGTGTGTTGTTGATGAAGCCAATTAGGTTTGAGGAAATATAGTCAAAGCAGCACAAATTCGTGTATTCAGGGCCTGATGAGTTTGCAAACGATATGAGGCTTTTGTTCTCTTATGGATTCATGTACCCTCAAAGGGATCAGATTCATAGAGTTGCAAGGAAATTCAATGAGAGCTTTGAAATTACTTGGAAGGCTTTGACGGAAAAGTGGCCAACTGAAGAGAGGAAAAGGAACAAAATCTTCAAAAGGGGAAGAATGAATAACAAAGCGGTGCACCAAAAATTTTAGTACAAAGCTCTGATACCATGATAAAATTGTGAAAGAATAGAAAAAGAAAAGATGAAAAACTTTTATTGATTGTTGATTGATTGAATTGTATTCTAGTGAAGTGTAAACTATGAGGGTAAAACTAAATATATATAGAATATTGTCCTATGAAAGATAAAAACAAATAAAGATAAGATAAGAACAACTAAAGATAAGATAAAGAAAAGATAATAAAGACTAAAATTATAATTGAATTTATATATTCTGTTGGGCTGAATTTGTGGATCTAACATAACATTATTTTTTTTATTTTTCTAACATTACTGTAATATTAAAGATGAAAGAATAATACTCTCTGTAATAACTATGTCCAATCTTTTGAAATACAATTATTTTCAATAAATGGATAGGAGTCAAATTTGAAAGACTAATTACAGCATGTTTGGAGAGTCACACTATGCAATCATTAGTTAGAGATTAGTTTTAAAAGAGGTTAACATAATTTTGAAAAAACTAAAAATAGAAGAGTGGAGGTCCCATCTAAGTTCATCCAGAAAAAAAAAAGTCCATAAGGGTATTTTGGAGATTCAATAAGATGATTATTTAAAAGAAAAAGGATAAAGAGGTTTACAACATAAAAAAGAGAAAAAGAGAAAAAGGTATAATTAAAATGACTTAACAGCAGAAAGCAATGAGAAGCCTCTAAAATGCAAATCCAATTTCTTTGGCGACTGGTCAGTCAAACTCGACGATTTTGACTCCCAATAATAATATTATTATATTCTCATATTAGAATGTGATACCTTTAATTTGGTCAAACAAAACAAACCATATTATTACTTATTAACTTATTATAAGCCAACGCAATTACCCACCAGATTTTTTATTTTAGGATAATAGGTTTGAACGTAAACTATGTTTGGGGGTTTACGTTGAGTTGCGTAAAAACAAAAAGGAAAAGTATAGGGTACCAACATATTATCTGCCAACTTCTGCCAACTCTTATTTATAATTGTGTTTCATGGAAGTGTGTTCGTGGATGTGTCTAATAATTAATATATTTTAAATATATATATAAAGAGACACATCCAGAAAATATATCTATAAAGACACTTCTATTAAACACAGCTATAAAAAAGACATTTTTATTAGACACATCCACGAACACACTTTCATGAAACACAATTATAAATAAAAATTGGCAGAAGTTGGCAGATATGTTGTTGGTAACGTAGCGGAACCGAAACAAAAATCGCTACACCTTTTCCGTAGTTTTTTCATGAATGTGTAATATTATTAAACGCAGTATTTCTATAAAGGTTTATGCTTAAAAAAAAATGTCTATATTAAAAAAGAGGGAATGGTGTGATAATAGATTGTCATTTTCACAAGTAAGGAGAATTTTTTGGTTCTAATTTATTGTTCCGAAAAAATTCAAAAAAAAAAAGGTACGGTATTAAATTCACTAATAAATAATTGGTGAATGTTTTATCCAATCAACAAGTATATTGTGAGAGTTAAAATCAAATATATTATAAAAAAACAGAATTGTATAGGATTAAGTGGATAAAGAAGCTGTTCTATAAAATTTTAATTACAACGTTGTCAATTGGTATGAAATAAAAAAATATTTGTAATAGAATTGAACGACATACAAATTTTTATTTTATTGTCAGCAAAATTTTTCAGAACTGAAATTGAAAACCAAATCAAACTACTATTTGTTTCAATTATTAACTAAAAATCGAACATAGTATACTAGTCAAAAAATGAATAAAATAAGCAAAAATGGATGAACCGATTGAATTTGTCCAATATAATTATAACAAACTGAGAATTTATATTTTTCAAAATGTTATTTTACATAATATAGTTTTTTTAATAATATTTTTTAGTTTGATAAATTAAAAATTAAACTTGTTAGAAATAAGAGATTAATCTGAAAAAAAAAATTGTGTATTATTGAATGTATTTAAGTTATCTAAAATGATATAATATAAAAAGGTATTTATAGGTGCTAAGGGAATCGAAATAACAAAAACATAATATCTTATAATAAATATTCAGATATGCTAAATAATGCTAATTGATCCTAATTATATTCTAACATCCCCTCAAACTCAAGTGACAACTTAGAATTTGAAACTTATTGAAAACAACTAATAGAAAACGGAACTGTCGGAAGGAAGTGCAGATAGAACTGCCGCTTGTCTGAAAGAAGCGTAGATAGAACTGTCGCTTGTCTGAAGGAATCGCAGATGGAACAGCCACAAAGAAACGCAGACGGAACAGCCTCAAAGAAACACAGATAAAACACAGACGAAACTGCTACGAGAAGACGCAGACGGAACTGCCGAAAGAGAGCGAAAATTATATGATTTCTTCATGAGAATAGGTAAGTAGCGGATGACAATGGGGTTTGATCATTCAACTCGAAAAAACACAAGACATAAAGAATAGGCTAGTTGGTAAGGTGAAAAAATATCAATGAAGTGACAAAAAATAAAGAAAAATGGCATAGAAAAAAAGTGCAAAAACTACGATGATTTCACCGCAAAGAAAACAACCTATCATCTTCAAGGAGAATATCATAGCTCTGATACCATGTTAGAAATAAGAGACTAAACTGAAAAAAGATTTGTGTATTATTAAGTTAAATTACTAAATTAACTAACTAGTTTAATGGTTGTTCACTTATTATAAGTCATTATATAAGAGAGGTTGTGGGTTCAACTCTTACTTCCTTCACTATATAGAGAGATTTTTATAAAATATGTGCTATATATGTGGTGCGAGTAGGGTAGGGTAGGGTACACCCTAAACCCGTACCATACCCTACCCGCAAGCATACCCGGACCGTACCCTACCCTACCCTACCCTACCCGCAGCGGGTAGGGTAGCCTACCCTACCCAAACGGGTTGGATACCCGCGAGTAGGATATGAATTGCCAGCCCTAGCCGGAAGTAATGTAGTGTGTAAGTTACTTATTAACACTCTAAACACTCAACTTTATATACACAAGTATTCAAGTTTCTCGGCACCACCCTAGTCTCGTTGATTGATGAACAATACAGGTGATGTTTGGTCTATCATAGATCTTACTTAAAAAGGATGTTGGTCACCTTCCCATTATACAATCATACATGTGCCTTCTTTTAAATCATGCAACGTATGCACCATTTATTTAAGTTGTTGGCTTCATGAATTGAAAAAGAAAAGGAATAGGGTTCAATTTTCCATTTCCGTGTTATAATATTTACCTCATTTTAATTTGTTTAGTCTCAAAAATATGGTGCAATGTTATATATAATAGAATCAACTATTAAAATAATACTAAAAAATTACATTTCTCACAAAAAAAAAGTTAAAAAATACTAACAATAAATAAATCTCTAAAAAAAATTAAAATGTAATAAAAAAACTAAATATTAAATATA
>NC_029790.2:4489416-4490063 GCF_000816755.2 Arachis ipaensis | reverse complement strand
TACCAAATTAATATTTAACCCTATATAATATTTTAGTAACTAATCATTTGATGAGATAGTGGTAAGTCATTCATTGTTCTAGAAAATTACTAGGATATACATTTCCTTCAACGAGACCAAAGATTTTTCTAGACATCGTTGTTCTTAATTATAAGATTATTAATTGCACAATATTTAAAATGTAATAGTGCTTTTCATGCGATGGATTCTTATCCATTTCTTTATATAACTTCCTTTTTTTTTAAGATAGCGATAAAAGTTGAAATTAGAATCTAGCGGATAAATTATTTGTATTAAGGCTTATTTATTAGTATCACTCTCTCATGCAAATAGCGTGAGCCAAGTCAAGAATGGCAAGTAAATAGAAATTAATGTTAACCACAAACGTGGAAGAATAATCCCAATTGATGATGACGATAATGATTAATATTAATTATAATATATATATATATCTAGAAGCTGGCTAAACCATTATTTAAAAGTCAATTATGTAATTAGTCAAACCAATGGAAGTGATGAGGTTGACATAGTCCATGATGCATAAATCCAACAGTTCCACACACCATGCCAAATTATATATGTTGCCTTCTCTATTTTCTATTGTCTATTGTGGGTTTAGGGTTGCTTTTTTCCTAATATATGTTGAC
>NC_029790.2:4489125-4489405 GCF_000816755.2 Arachis ipaensis | reverse complement strand
AATTATTACTTGAACTATATATTATAATTATTTTAATGTTATTGATGCGCTTAAGGAATTAAGAATATTATAGAAGTTTTTAAAATTTCATATTTGCTCTGTCCTATTGAAAACTTAATATATTTTTAATTCAATACTCCATTTTTTTATTCCTTAACTAAGAGTTTTATTAGTTTTTTTTCTTTTTAAAATGATGAGTAAAACTTGAATTCAAGACTTTTAAATAGGATAAAAAATTATACCATTTGAACTATAATTCATTAATAACTAAAAGTTTTAG
>NC_029790.2:4484707-4488884 GCF_000816755.2 Arachis ipaensis | reverse complement strand
GATAAAAAAAAAAGAAAAAAGGACAAAAAAAAAGAGAAGAGAAGAAAAAAAAGTTGTTAACTCACTATTATGCGCTAAAATTGATCCATGTTGAAAAATCATGTTTAGTACCTTTTTTTCTGTCTCTAGTGGGCTAGGAAAGTTGCCTCATCATCCAAAAAAACTTTATCCTAATATACTTTCAGAAAACCAAATAAATTAAGGTGAATTTTTTAGAACCAACTTGAGTTGGTCGACTTAGTCAGCTAAAGTAAATTTTTTAGTATCTTTTATTTTGTTATCTAGATTATTTAATTTATTTTTTTTAAATTAAATATTTAAAATTTATTAAATATTATTTATTTTTTTTAATAAATTAGGCACAATATTAAAGATATTATAACATTCACCACAAATTAATCTCTGTAGATAATGAACAAATAAATTAAGAATTTCTTTCTATCAGTTTGACTTTGACCTGAACCTACTCATATTATTTCATCCAGAACTATATATGAAACCTGATAAATTAATAAGTAATGTATTTAATAGCCAAAAGTTTGTTTAAAATAATGTATTAGTATTGCATCTTTCTATGGTTTTCATCGTATTAATCTTTTACTATTAATTAACTTCAATATTCACTATATTGAATAATGTTGGACTTACACACAAATTCCAGATTATATAGAATGTTACGTTATATAGCCTTGGACTCAATAATCAATGAATATTATACTATCAACATCCTAGTAATAATAGATTTCATCTGAGGATGTTCCCTAGTTATTAAGCCGGTGTCATGGATCTCTATGCAGGAAAATTGGGAATGTGAAAAAAACAAACTTATAGAGTAAATTCTTTATGTGAGTTTTCCAGCAATTACAGTGTGTATTCTTCGGAATCAACAAAAAGGAAATACTAGTTATTACTAGTATCCATAAACCTCACATGTACATAGAAGACATTGAAATAAATTTAATAATAATAATAATAATATAAATAATTTAGAGAGTTTTAACTCAAACCAGCAAAAAGAATTTTAAGATTCCAATGCCAAGTATCAAATAGAGGATTAGAAATCAATTATAGAGTAACATACTAATTAAAAACTGTTCGGTAGTTCAGGTACCAGGCAGGTCGGATGAACAAAATGAGTGTGATATGGTGGGAGACTGGACCGAGTCGTTGGTGAACGGATGGATCTTCCGGATTTGCGTTGGAGTGTGGAAGACTGAGACCTTGCGACCTCACGGGCTGTAGTGTGGGAAGGAGAGCCACATGCAAAAAGGACTCTGACGTCCAAACAAAATCCGTACAAATGACAGGAAAAGTGAGTGGATAATGACGTATCTCAGGAGAGAGGTACGGTCCTCCCCTTATATACTCTGTCATTAGGACGGGTTCCACTGGATACGCCTCTTTCCTGAAAGTTTTCTCTCCTAACTGTCATGTGGTTGGGTGCTAGGGGGTAAGATTCCGAGCGTTACCCGTGGTCCGAGTGTGTGACGCCCGCCGGGTCGGCCACTCGGGTCGGAGCGCCTTATCGTCTAGACCGGGCAAGAACAAAAACTATAATACTTATGATCTATAATACATTAAAGCAAAGTTGTATCAAATGTTTAAAGTAATAAAAACATAATCCAATTTTGGATGTTCACATAATTCAATGATGAAATTAATTAATTCAATTTCAACCATGGTAGATATATACATCAGAATCAGTCACTAATATAAAATACGTATTAAAATATAAAATACAGATTAAAAATAAATTAAATTACTGATTTTAATATGCAAATAGCATTTTTAAATTTCAATTATTGTAACTCAATATTGTAGCAAATCGATCTTTCATCAAATCCTGTATGAATTAGACAAATAGAACATAATTTTTTGAGTGAAGGCAAAATCTTTTGAGATCCATTAACATAAGTAGAAGTAGCTAGGGACAATAACATCCTACACATATAGTGTTTGAACAAATAATTATTTGAGCGACATGATGGATTCAAGAATGGCTAAGACCTCGGATTCTTTCTTCATTCACGGGGAAGAAGACAGAACAAAAACACAACTTTTTTTTCTTTGAGAAAGACATGTTGACCATTATGTCATGTCATGGTCAAGAATTGTTGGTGGTGATTATAAATTGTACGGTGGTGGTGGAATTTAACCACCTTGTTCATAATTTTTGACATTGTGTCCATTGTTGGTCACCAATCTTTTTCTAGATTAGCAACCATGAAAATCCCTTCAATCTGCTCGTGATTCACCACCACATACAAATGCAAATTTTCTAGAGTCATATATATATAAGAGATGATTTTCAGTTACATTATGTGTTTACTGTTTTGGCATCTTATCCAATTATATAAAGATGATAGAATAAATTACTATTTGTACCCATGAAAGATAACAATATATCATATAAGAATAAAACGACAATTGTAATCACGGAAGATGGCCTCCATGTGCCAAGAGTACCCGGATGTTAGTTACGCAGTTGGTCCATTAAGGTACTCTTGGTACACGGAAGCCATTTTTCGTAGTTACAATGGTCGTTTTATTCTTATATAAGTACATTTGTTAGCGTCTATATCTTTTATGAGTACAAATAGTAATTTATTCGGATGATAACGATAATAAGCAATTAAAGACAGAAGATTTTTTTTTTTTTTCCTATTGCAAAGGAAATTTTGCTAGTGGTTAAAGAATGTGCAACTTTCACTGAATAAGTTTAACATTATTGCTGTTTAGTATTTTGTTAAAATTATAATTATTCATGCACGTTCTTTTATCAATTTAAGTTTCATTTTAGAAAAAATAATTTCATGATGTCAGAACATCTTTAATAAAAAAAATCTGGAGTTTGTTTTTTGTTAATTCTCAAAAAGCAAACAAGTTTTAATAAGAAGAGACACATGATAATTATATCTAATACGTTCTTCATACAAAAATCTCAAACTTTGTGTGAATTTTACATAAAGTTTCTATCTCTTTTTATTTGTTTTTTGTTGAAATTTTCTTTTTAAAATTAACAAATAATCCAATTCTATATCTTTCGGTTATAAAAATTATAATACCAAATTATGAAATTATTTTTTTAAAAAATGTAAGACGATAAAAAAAATACATAAATGATTATATCTAACAGAACATTGTTGTTCCATTCTATGTAAGAGGTCAGAGGTCTAATCTTATTCTCACTAACGGCAACATAATTTGGATTTAACGTTGGGAATGAAATCACAATATGATACTGTTTGGTGGAGAGACAGAGACAGAAAGATTGAGACTGAAAGACAGAGACTAAAAAACAGGGATTGAAATAAATCTCAGTATTCTGTTTGGTGCAAAATGGGAGACAGGAATTGAAATAAGAATAAAACTCTAATTTAATTTGCACAAAGGGTAAAATTGGAATTAATTAACTGAAATAAAAATATTTTAGGTATAAAATATTATTAAAGTTTCAGTCTCCATCTCTAAAAATTTCAGTCCCCTGTGTCCCTACTTTTTGGAGGTACTGAAATACTGAAATTTTAAAGACAGAGACAGAAATTTTAATACCAGTTTCTAAACCAACAAATATGATACTGAATCTCAGTCTCTCAGTCTTTGTCTCAATACTTCAAAACAACAGTACTTCAAAACAAAAGCGACATTCTCCAAGTTCCAAGGGTTCTAGTTAGAAATTATATAAATATAAATATAAGGTGAGATATGCGTGTAAGTAGCATTATTCTTGCCAAGAAACTTATGACAACATCACAAGGCCCAATCTAAATATTTTAGAGTAGGTGGGCACTGGCTACTGGCTGAGTTAGGTATGGTGCGAGCTATTGCAAATTGTGAGTGATGGAAAACCAACTAATTACAATCAAAAGAAGCAAATTATTATTATTAGTTTATACACAAAAAAGGAAAAAAAGCAGAGAGTGTTTAACCAAGCACAATTCAAATGTGCATGTCACCACCACTCACCATAATTCATACACACATGTAATCAATCACTCAAAAACACTCCAATTGGTTTAACTTTTCATACAATAATAATATGATACATATCTCCTTATTCTCTCTCTCTTTTTTTTTTTTTTCTTTTTTCCCTTAAATATTGCTATCATTGCAAAGCCCTCTAGCACCCTTTAATTGAAAAAGGAAAAGGGGCTCTCACAGACTATAGCATCTATTA
>NC_029790.2:4474246-4484591 GCF_000816755.2 Arachis ipaensis | reverse complement strand
AGGCTTAACTTTTGAAGAAGGATTTTTTGGAAGGGGGTCTTCCAACAGCTCTCATGAGGGAAGCAATCTCAAGAACCCTTGCAACTTTGGTTCCTCTTTTAGCCTCTGCTGATGCCCTTCTCTCCTCTGCTTTCCTATGAGCCTTTGCTACCTCATTTTGCATTTTCTCCATTGCTTTTGCTCTTTTCTCTTCCAGCTTCCTCTGCATAATCCATAACATTTGTTCATCATGAGAGAAAAAAGAAGAAACTGTAACCTCTTTGTGTATAGCAGATATACTAGCATCAAGTAGGTCAATCACATTGTTAACTAGTAGATAACTACTTATCAATAACTACTTATCATAGTAGTTTGAAAGTTTAACATCACACTCTTCCATAATTGATTATGTGATTATTGTTTACTCAAGTGCACCAAACTTAGGTGCATTGGATTGTCATGCAAGTATCTTAATGTGTTCAGAAATCAGAATCCAAGCTGTTAAACAAGGTTCTGGTTTATGGCTATGACAGTGTAGTGAAAGCTAAAATTAACATGAAAATCAAGTTAGTCATTAGACAACTTGCTAGAAGATGATACTTGCTGATATGTGTTTATGCGGAGTTTTGGTTTAGAACCATTCGATGAACTCGGAATTGGGATCTAGATCAAAGGGTTCATTTCTCGAATTTTGTTCCTCGGACGGTTCTAGACCAAAATGTAACACATTCCCAACTCCTTTTTGGCTGAGGGTGGCAAAGGTACCTTTAGTAACAGGGCAATAAATTAAATGCAGACCATAGGAGTCCTTTTCTAACATCACCATTCAATATGTTATATTCACCAAATGAATATATAGTGATTAAAAGAAATACAGAAGAAAGATGCTTGTAGGTGGATGATATTTTAGCTTCAAATAAGAACAGGGAAAAGGAAGAAGTGTTGGTTTAAGAAGGAGCATAGTCCTAATCCTATTATAACTTTCCAAACAACATAATTTCCCGTGATGCCTTCACATCATTTTCAACATAACCTGTGATGATTGGACATTAAACCTTTCACAGTATTATTATATAATCAATCCAAGGAATGCATGCAAAAAATCCCATACATACCACCAAGATTTAAAAGGGTACCTGCGGCATAAATTGTCACTCTTGTCTGGGAATCACATACAAATAATTAGGGAATTTTAAATTTCATTACCATTCACTCTGCATGTGGTGAAATGCAAGGAAACACTATATTAATAATTGGGAATTTCAGTTACTATTGAAATGGTATATTGGTATCCCATTCATTATTAGTTATTGTACTATTTGCATCATAATATTCACTAAACTTCTAATAAATACACATGAATCTCAAGTGGCCAAAATGGTGTTCAAATTAAGGATTACAAAAAATTATATTTGTCAGTAAAGAATAGGAAACATAATGGAGATGAAGACTGGCAATGATTCTATTCTAGGTATTCACATCTTGCTAATTCTTTTTTGTTCCTGAACAAGCAAGGGAAAATACTTTCCTACCTTTTGTTATTATGCACATAAATCCATCGTTAAGAATGATTTTCATGAACCAAACATCAGATCACTTACTCAGTTACTCACTACCTAACCTTAATTCAATCTTTCCTTTAACACCAAAATTGACCTTTTTCATGAATTTGATTGGATCAATAATCACTCAATCTAAGCCAGTTGTAAAGCACAAAAAAACATGAGATCTATTTTAAGTCTTCAGGGTAATCATAAACTCCAAGAAAACTCACCAATACAGTAAATACAAAAAACAAAAAATAAAAAAGGAACAAGAAGAGTAGCAACATGCAAATAAGACCTTGAGGAAAAAGTTAATTACCTCAACTTTCTTCATCCAAGAAGTAGCCTTCTGAACCTGCTCACTCTCCCAGCCTTTGATGACAGCATCTTCTCTCTTGAATCTGTTGTTAATCTTTGCTATCTTGTTGTTCTGCCATGCTGATATCTTTGCATCAACCTCCTCCTTCTTCACCCTTTGCACTGAAACCTCTTCAACTACTTGATGATGATGATGTTGATGTTGATGATGACCACTACTAGAACCTGCACCACCACTAGTCATTCCTCTTGGTGATGGAAGAGGATCCAATGGATGGTTATCTGGAACAATAGCCAAAGGGTTAGTCTCTTCCATCATGTCCTCTTCTCTAATCCTCCCCAACAAGTTATTGTTGTTGTTGTTGCTGCTGGTATTGTTGTTTCCTCCTCCAATAATTTCAGTGTTGTCATGGCCAGTGTTCATGATCATGGAGCTGCTAGTAGTGTTGATGTTGTTATGATCAATAGTTGAACCTGCAAGAACAAGAGCACTGAACTCCCTACTCATGCTTGTGAAGTTCTCACTTGAACCACCATCTGTGCTTGCCATGGACAAAGAAGATGAACGGTGGCTGTGATGAGTTTCCCAAGCTTCTCTTCTCCTATTCCCATGGTTTGTTGTTGTTGGGGGTCTAGGTGGTGTTAAGGCATGAATTTCTCTTATGGTGTGTTCTTCTTCTTCTTGATCATCATCACCACCACCATGTCCATGTTGTGTTGTTGTTCTTGCTGCATGGCTTGTGGAAGCAAATTGCTCATTCAACATGACAAGTTATTATGATTTGATGTTGCTCAATAATAGTGGAATAGGAACAATGACTTAAATGATGAAGGAAAAGTGTGGATCAAAGGCAACAAAGTGAAGAGATTTATTTTCATTCAGGCATTTAGTCGAATAGTGTGTGTGCTTTTTTTTTTCTTTTTCCTTTTTCTTTCTTTTGTTGGGGTGGTTAATGTATGGAAATTATATAATTATGGAGAGAAATAATAGTGCATTAAATACCACATACCACACATAATACATAGGACGGAAAAAGAAAATTCAAGAAAGAGGCTCTATTAAGAAAAAGAATTAAAAAGAAATAGAAATGATAATCCTACACACTAAAGCTGAAAAGTAATAAGGACAATCAAATTAGGCCACAATAATATAGCTTTGACAAAATCTCTTTAGAAAGCAATATTTTATTAATTTTTCTCCACCATGATTTTGCTTATTGTGATAATATATAAGTGTCTCTATTTTGCATGCTTGGTCCTTGATCTTTTATGCATTTCCGTACTCACTCTAATAAATTGGGTTTTTTTTTACCTAAATGCGCATCTAAAAAACATTAATTCCCAAAATGCGCTTGACTAGAAATGTTTCTGAAAATGCGTATTGCCATTTTTTGGCCTGTACACGTGAAATAGATTTGATCTCCATTTCACTCAAGGTGCCCACGAAATGGGCAATCCATGTCAGGGCCAGCTCCCACGAAATGGCTATCCCATTTCCATGGTGGCAGCAGCGAAATGGAAGGAAGAATTCTGGGCAGGCAGGCGCAAAATGGATGTACTGTCGAGTTGAGACTCCATGTCTCTTGTACTGCACACGAAATGTGACAAATTTGTGTGTACTGCACACGAATTGGAACAATGACTAGGCTATAAAAACCCTTCTCCAGCAGGACTAAAGCCACATTTCTATTTCTAATTCTCACTTCTTCTACCCTTCCTTTTTCTCCGAAAATTCCACTCTCATAGAAGCTGCTTTTACTAATTTTTGGGTGTCATAATGGCATCTGAACATATTTATGTGGTCATATATCCCAACGGAGAAATTTCGTATACAGCTGAGGGAGTGACCTTTATGTGTGATGACCCACTTTGGATAATGATTTCCCCACAATCGTGTCTGCAACAACTAAAAAATATGATTCTGATGAACACTGGGCTGATTAAAAAAAGGAGATCAGTACGCTTATTTACAGGATGTCGGTTGCTGTAGCAAGTTCGTTTACATATCAGAAAATGCATATTAAATCTGACCAGCACGTGTCGATGATGTTTTCGTATCATCGTAGCATCGGAAGCATCTATTCGATGGAACTCTGTGTGAAGCTCCAAGATGTGGGGGGCAGCTCATCTAGTTCGAATAACGTAGAGAAATGCAAAATTCCGATGCTGGTGAAGCCATTCCGTTTTTGGAGATAGGTAGGGCTCGCAGTCCATCCTTTAACGCCTTCGTGGCCCCCGCCCAGAATGCAGAAATTCCTGACCGACGTTCCTTCCCCACTGTCCATGTCGCATATCCGGAAGGAATGGCCGATGGGTTGGCTGACTCCTCTGAGGAAGACGAGATTGAGAATGATAGTGGAGAGGAAGCAGAAGTTGTTCTGGAAATCCAACCGGTTCAGGGCGAAAGGGTCATCCCAACTGGTGTTGAACCGATAAATGTTGCAAGGGTTGGAGGTCTTTCCAGCGGCACCCCCGACCATTACTTGCACCTCAGTCTTGGTCCAATGAACTTGACAAATGTAGAGGACATACCCAGTAATTATGGTTTGACTGGTGAAATGGAGCTAGAGGTTGGTTTGAAATTCCTGAGTAAGGATGCAGCAATGCTTGCTATTAAGAACTACAACATCCATCGAAGTGCAAAATTCAAAGTAGTGGAGTCAAATCATACTAGGTATGTTTGTCGATGCAAACTTTTTGGTGACCAATGTTGCTGGATGGTGAGGGTTGCGAAGACGAGGGCGTCCAGATTTTGGAAGTTCGAAAATACCAAGGGCCTCACAGTTGTTTGGCCTCTGCGACATCGCAAGATCATGCTCAACTCGATTCAAATGTCATATGCCAGCACATATTCCCCATGACGCAACCATTTGCATAAAGGTGTTGCAGGGATTTGTGGAGTCGGCATACGGATACAAGGTGTCTTACAAAAAGGTTTGGCTAGCGAAGCAAAAGGCAATAGCGAGAATCTATGGAGACTGGGATGATTCTTATAACCAGCTACAGAGATACTTCAACGCGTTGCAAACTTTTGTTCCAGGTAAGTCTTTCTATCGGATTGCATACTTGTTTTGTAATAGTTATCATGTTCTTATGAATGTGCAATTTCGTCATAGGTACAATTGTCGACCTACAAACCCGACCATACTATGTCGGCAACACGCTCGACCGCGAAAGTGTCATGTTTCATCAAGTATTCTGGTCATTCCCATCGTGTGTCGAGGCATTCAAGCACTGCAAGCCCCTAGTTTCGGTTGATGGAACACACCTGTATGGTAAGTACACGGGTACCTTGTTGATGGGAATAGCACAGGACGGAAACAACAACATTCTTCCCATAGCTTTCGCGCTAGTGGAACGGGAGAACACATATGTGTGGTATTTCTTTCTGAACAACTTAAGGAGACATGTGGCTACTCAACCGGAAGTTCTACTGATCTCTGACAGGCATGCGGCTATAAAGGCTGCGCTCGAGCGAGAGGGTTGTGGCTGGGAACACAATGTTTACTGTGTCCGACACATTGCGTCCAACTTCGCAACAAACTTCAAGAGTAAGGAAGCCAAAAGACATCTTGTTAGCGCGGCATACTCGAAAACCCAAGAGCAGGCACAATACTACCTAGAGTTAATCAGCGCGGAGGATCCCGCCACATCCCCGACAATGATGGCTTGGATAAGAGGGTTAGAGCCACCGAAATGGCTCCAACACCGCGATGAGGGTCGCCGATATGGTCATATGACAACAAATCTTTCTGAGTGCATCAACTCTGTGATGAAGGGGACTCGTAACCTTCCGATTTGTGCAATTGTGAAGTCCACGTGCCACCGTTTAAATGCATTGTTTGTCCAGAAGGGTCGGCAGGCAGAAGGTTGCATGTGGCCAGATCTTTTCGCAGTTCTTGCAAAAGGCAATACTTGCCAACAGGGAGGGAATCACGCAAATGCTTGTGATATCACACGACAGGGCGACGCCGATCTTCACCGTCGATGAGATAGCCGGCGTAGGGTCTCAATCCAGATTCAGAGTTTACCTCCAACAAAGACGGTGTGACTGCGGATACTTCCAAGTATTGCACTACCCGTGTGCCCACGCGCTTGCAGCATGTGCCTATGCCAGGCTTGACTGGCAGTCTTATGTCGACGATGTCTATCGGATGGAAAATGTGTTCCAGGTATATCGGATGCAGTTTCTGCCATTGCCTGATGAGGAAGTGTGGCAACCCCACGAAGGACAACATCTCCGTCCCAATCCTCACCTGCGACTGTCGACAAGAATTCAGAACGAGATGGACGACGTTGAGCCTGGACCGGGAAAGCGATGTGGTATTTGCAGGCAACCAGGGCATACTAGGAGACATTGTCCTCATGTCTCTGGCAGTCCTCATGTCTCTGGCACTTAGCAGCGTGGCTGGGTCGATGATGGAGTGTTCTTTTATTTTCGATTTAATTAAATTCTTGTCTCTAGTCGGTGTGATGTTATATGTTTTAGAATTAAAGAGATGAATGCAATATTTCCTTTTGTTGTCAAATGAACACACACGTTTGCAACCAGTACAACATGAACATTAACAATACCGAATTCAAAATATCACAACACAGATAACCGTAAAAAGTTACAAGAACAAAGTACGAACCCTAAAACACAATAAACTACGAACGACAAGAAAATACAACCAGTGAACAATAATACAACACAGTCAAAGCCATAACATGAACATACAACAGGAATAGTTACCTCGTCCACCTTCAAATTGTCCAACCTCAGACGGTGCCTTTGTAAGCGTTGCTCGGCGTAGTCATTCTTTCCTCTCTTGCCCGCCCACCTACGAAAGAACACCATGATCATAACCACATTTAAATAAAAAGGCAAACGGAATAACAACACAAGTCATAAATACGGAAGATATGCAAGAAAATATATTACGTTGTAGCTAACGGAAACGTATATGGGCTCGTCACGTCCGGTGCCCAGAAAGGAAGCCTGAAGTATATCCAAGACATCAACAGTGTATGACAGCCAGACATTCCCTCGACGTTATAATCAGTCGCTAGGCACATGCCTCTATACAACCAACAGAGCATGGCACTGCCCCAACTATATGTACTAATGGCATCATAGTTTGCTAGGAGAGGAAGATAACGTACGTGAACCGTGTTGTTCGCTTTGTCAGGAAGTAAAACGCCACCCAATAAATACATAATGTAACAATGTGCATACCGTACGAGGGCCTCCTCGGGAGAGTCAAGAGGCATCTGTTGTAGTCTACTCCTGAGCCACTTCAGTTTATGTTATACTTCGTGGTCCCAACATGTCCGTCAGGAACTTCTCCAAGGAGTTCCTCACACCATTGCCAAATATCCCTCTGGTGGAACTTACTCCATGACCTTAGAGTGCCGCTCACCGGCTCACCGTCGATTGGTAACCCCACCTGCATGGCAACATCCTCCAAAGTGATTGTACACTCACCCCATGGGAGGTGGAATGTATGGGTCTCAGGACCCCATCTCTCCACAAGAGCGCTAATCATTGGGTTGTCGTACTCAAAACGCTTTATCAGAGACGCATAATAGAAGCCGGCTCTTCTTAGATACGGCTCAAGCATCTGCCTCCTAATCTCCATACTCGGATCTACTTCATCTACAGAGAAAACATCGACCAACGTGCCATACGGAGTCAACACACGTGCCGACTGAAATTGAAATAGATCAAAACACAATTATTTAGTTTACAACAATTTTTGTAATCATTAACAAATTTTTATTTATTTATTAAAAAAAACTCACCTTAATATGTAAATGAGCAGAAATGTGAAATTCATCCAACCTATTAAGATTTTCTTCCACATTAATTCCACTTCCACTCATTTTTTTTAATAATAAAAATTATTCCTCCAGCACAAAAAATTTTTTTCACCCCACCAACAAATAAAACTTTCTCATGCAACCCACTACTTCTCTTCTCTTTTTTACCTTCGAATTGGTCCCCTCCCCTCCCTTCACCTCCTTTTATATGCTTCACACTCACAAGACAACAATAAATTGCCTCCCAATCACCCAATGCATGCTCGTAATCCTCGTTAGTATGTAATTACTAAAATAACCCTTATATATATATAATTTAAGAAACCCTAATTTTCTCTCCCTAATCCCTATTCCCCATCAGTTCGTCTCTCACTCTCCTCTCTCTTCTCATGTCTCATCTCTGCCTATTCTCCTAACCCTCACTAGTCACCGCCAATATGCCACCCTCATAGCCGTCAGCCGCCGGTCTCACTCTCACCGGCGAGATCGCTTCTCCATTTCCCCATTCTGGCCGCCTCTAGTTGGTCTTCACTCTCCGTCGGCGGACAGCGTCACAGCGACGCAACAATAATCGCGTCTCTTCATCCGTTTTGCAGTCGTCGTCGTCTTCTCCGTAGCCACCGTTGACTTCTTTCGTTCGCTGTGCTTCCTTCGTTCATTGTGCTTCCTTCCTTCGCAGCGCCATCATCTCCTTCTGTGCAGTTCACAACGCCTCCTTTGTTCGCAGTGTCGTCGCCCTCTGTACAGTTCTCAGCGCCGCCGCCGTTTGATTTTTTATTTGGATCTGTCTTAATTTTTTTTCATCAGATTTTTTTGTTATGAATGATGTGTTCTTTGTACTGTTGCCCTTTGTGCAGTTCTTAGAGCCGCCGTCCTTTGATTTTTTCTTTGGATTTGAACTGGTTTATTTTTTCTCTGAACTGATTTATTTTTTTATCTGATTTTTTTGTTATGAATGATGTGTTCTTTATACTGATTTTTGGGATAGAGTTTTGGTTATATTTTTAACTTTGGTTATGTTCATGGCTTCTGAATTTTGGTTTTGGTTATGTTCATGGCCTCTGAATGGTTATGTTTATGGCCTCTGATCTTTGATCTTTGATTTGTTTTTTTTTTTCAGTTTAAATTCGTTGAATGGTTATGTTTATGGTCTTTGATCTTTGATTTTTTATCTGTTTTTTTTTTCAGTTTTTTTTTAAATCCGTGGGTACTCGCGGAGATACAGATATCTGGCAGATACGGGTCCCCGTTACCCGTCACAGATATGGGGCGGGGACGGGGAGACTTTTGGGGTCACAGGGCGGGGGGCGGGGGCCATGTCCCCGTCCCCATGGAGACCCGTTGCCATTCCTAATTTCGTGCCTACCACACGTGAGGATAGCCATTTCGTGTGTGCCTACCATGAAGTGCCCAACTCGTGGATGTCATATGTGAGTTGGTGCATTTCGTGTGTGCCATGAGTGACATGGTGCATTTCGTGTGTGCCATGTGTGAGGTGTTCCATTTCGTTCCTGAAACAAATGAAATGATTTGTGTTAGTGGCCAGAACCCATTTCGTGGACACCCCCTTAATATGTATCCTATTTCCATTTCGTTTGTGATCCTTACGAGTTGGCAGTGCGCATTTTCAGAAACATTTTCAGCCATGCGCATTTTGGGAATTAAAGTTATTTGCATGCGCATACGTAAAAGAGTTAGATTTTCTAAAGTTTAAATTTCACTTTAAAGAGTAAAGTGTGATTTCTTATCATTTATTTTATAGGTGGGACCAAAAATAAATATGAGAGAGAAATTATTCAAGAATAGAAGATTACATTTTACTCTCTAAAATACAAATTTAAAATTTAGAGAATTCAAATTCAACAAATTAGCTCTAGAAATTAATGGGGTTTAAAATTATACATACTTGTGGCATTTTAAATATATAAAAATTAGGCATAATAATCATCTTGAGTTCTTCTTTTTTATATGTAAAAATTAATTTAAATTTATCTCATTTAAACATACAAAATTAATTTTGTTTATTTATAGATAAATTTATCAATATTCTAAACTTTTACAAATTAAAAAGTAATTTACTCTTTTACGCTAGTTTTTATTTCTCTATCTCATAACAAGAATCAAATGATAAGAGAACAACTCAACAATCCAAATTAGAATTTAGTTCATTTATTGAAAATTTAAAATGAGCATTAGAAACTCCTCAAGTAATTGTTTATTGCTAGGACTCAATTGTAGCTACTTGTGTATGTGTTGCTACATACCCATTAATATACATACATACAATGAATTTATATTTATATAGGTAACTCCCTTATCAATTTATGACAATTCCGTTGTCAACCTAGTATCCTGATTCTCTACTATATGATATGGGAATGTCGATTTCAAACTTTAGCCAACCAAAGAAATTTAATTGTTGTTGTTAAGGAAGTTAAAAAAAAGTGTTAGTTTTTCATTGTTTCTATTCAATATATTAAAAGTGATATTATTATTCAATAAGTATATTATATTATTGCTATTTTATTTTATTTTATTTTATTTCTATCTAATTTTGTTTCACTTTTATTTTTTTTATCCCTTCAATTCTCATTTCTTTTAATTTTCGTTTAATTTATTTTGGTTCTTTTTCTTCCACTTTGGTGTACCTCACTGGGATTCTCTTCACTGTGACGTTGAGAATCCCACTTTTTCCTTGTTAG
>NC_029790.2:4470556-4471515 GCF_000816755.2 Arachis ipaensis | reverse complement strand
ATATTAATTGAAAAAATGTAACTTGCAATGCTGATTAAATTCAATATATATATATATAGACAAAAAAATCTATTCTAAAATAAGAAAATAAAAAAATTAGTAGAGTAATCAAGTGATAATATATATAATAAAATAGAAAAAATTTCAACTGTATCAGAAAACACCGATATTTTAGTTATTTTAACCGTTAATTTTAATTAATATATATTATATATATTTTATAATTCAAATCAACAGTTAAAACAGCTAAAACACTAATATTTTCGGTATACTTAAAATACTTCAAATAAAATATTAACTGTGTAGACACTTACCTTTTCTCTGTTAATTTGAATTTTCTGTTGGGTTATTTTGTTGTCGGCTACAAATAGTGAGGGTCCCAAGTATTAAGTGTAGGAATTAAAATGCACCACAAAGATTATACACGTGTCAAACTGAAGGGTTTGAATCTAAGAAAATCTTTGAGACATCGTAATGATAATTTTATAGATAGGACCAGTTGAATGTGGCTACGTATATTTACTCCATGCAGCTGATGACGTCATCGTCATACATTTCTCCATTCTCATCTTGCCACGTGTACGGTTCCACTTTCACTCTTCTCGTCGGCTAGCTATCATATCAACGCGCCCATTATTCACGTCACCTTTGTTATTATTTATCCTTCTTATTAGTATTTAATTTATAATAATAATTATTATTATTATAATCGTGTAATAATGACCTTAGTTATCTTTTATGAAGATGGAAGAATAATAATGCTCTTACTTTTAGTTTTTACTTTTTAGCATGTACACTCTCTTCTAACTAAAGAGAAGATTAAAAAAAATTACAAACGGGAAAAAACAGATATGTGAATTGATTGTGATTTACTAACATTGCAAAAATTAAAAAAATCACATTAATATTTGTATTCAAGGATTAGGAGAAGAAAAAATATAAGGGAAAAAAATTAAAAT
>NC_029790.2:4469704-4470495 GCF_000816755.2 Arachis ipaensis | reverse complement strand
AATAATAATAATAATAATAATAATAATAATAATAATAATAATTGTTAGCTATTACTATCATTGAATGAAATTGGAGTGTGAAAAAGATAGGAAGACATAATAGTGAGATGGGTAACCCCACCCTAATAACAAACAAATTTAGGTACATGATTTGGAAGGGAACTTCTTATTGTGTATTGAGAGAGACATTAGGGTTTGATTGGTTGGATGGAGTTGGTGATGAGCATAATTAACCATTTATTTTTCATAATATAATTTTAAATTGTCAAAAGATATATTAGAATAAAACTTTCAGATCAGATTAGGTTCTATCTTTACACTTTTCTTTTCCCCTAATAACAAGAAAAAGAAGAAGTATAATAACTTGATGAGTGACATGTGTAAGAAGACTAGAGCATAATTTAATTTATGCTATGTTTACATTAAACATGTCACTGATACGTGTAGGTTTTCTATTATTAAAGAGAGGATTAAAAATAAATTGATCGATTATATATAGACACGTTTTTCTTTCTTTATTTCTTTAGAAATATAGCTTAGTATCTCAAATATGTTACAAAGTTGAGCTCTCAGTATTCTTTCGTCCCGCACTGAATTTGAAAGTAACGCCATTTGTGTCAAATTTTAGTAGATAGCTACCAACATTAATGAAGTCTTGCGCACTAATTAAATTTTGTGCCTTACATGAGTTACATCCTTCATGCATGTAATACCACTAGTTAAGAACTTATAAGATAAGATGGACCCTATTTCAACCTATGTGGTTGTAACATATTACATATCTTAGCGGG
>NC_029790.2:4467326-4469499 GCF_000816755.2 Arachis ipaensis | reverse complement strand
CTTTGATGTTGCCATTTTTTTTTTCTCTTTTTTTTTTTTCCTTTGAAAAAAAATGAGAAGTCCTATAATCAATGTGAAAAGAAGAAAGAGGTGACAAACCAATTTAGGTTCATCGAGTGATGAGTTCACTCGTCTGTATAAGTAAGTATTGAGAGTCTGAATCTCGCCTTGTGTATATAGTAGCTTATTGGCTAGCAACAAACTCTTAAATAACAGAATTCAGATTCGCGACGGATTAGTTCTCGACTTGTCGAATTAGTGGATATCGTGGGCAACAAAAAAAAAAGGAGATGAAAGATGACAATTATATTTTCAATATTCATCTTAAAGTCAAGTAGAAAAATCAAATTTCAACTATAGTGACAATTATATATATATATTAATGTTATAGGGTGTGTATTATAACTTTTAATGAAGAGTGAAAATTCATTTTTTATATATATATAATAGAAAAAATCACAAAAATATATCATGTGCAATGCAGATGTATTTTACTAATTTACTAAAATTCTTCGATATTTACTCGATTTTGCTATTTACCAAAAATAGTTCTCCTTGATTCGGTTTGCTTGCCCAAAACAGCCCTACTAGAAAGCAAATTGGAATTTTTGACAGTAGATAGTTCATTTAAAAAACTATCTTAAAAGAAGCCTGGTACTTTCTGACGAAAATATAGGCCCATTAGTTTTTGGTATAGAGGCCCATTAGTTTTAACAAAAAAAGAAGTGTTATCTGTTGTTAACCAATGTCCAAGGCCCAAATACAAAAACCAACGTCCACGACCTTACCAGGTTAAACTGTTGTTAAAATCAGACCCGAAAAAAAAGAAGAAAAGAATTGGTGTTATATAAAAAAAGAAAGGCCCGTTGACCAAAAAAAATATTAAAGGGGTTGACCGTGTTTTCTTTTTCTTTTTAGATGCGAAGAATTCCATGTTATTTTCTTTTCTTCTTAGATGTAAAGAATTCCATGCTGGCACGGCAAGGCTTGGTTTAGTGGCAACTAGGGATGAAAACAGGTTAGGCAGGCCAGACTTTGCTCTTAATAGGTCTGGCCTGTCATGTAGTTGATTGGCTTGAGCCTGGCCTACAACCTGTTATAAGTTTTTTTTAAAGTACTAAGTCTGGCCTGTTATTCAGTCTGACCTGGCCTGAAGTCTGTTAAAAGGCTTGCTAATTTTTTTTTACAAAAATAAAAAAATTATTTATATATATAATTATATATTAAAAGGCCCAGACAGGCCTGACAGGCTAGACCAGGCTAATTAGTGAGCTTGGGTCTGGTCTATTAATATAATAAGACTTTTATAACAGTCTAAACCTGTGCCTATTTTATAACAGGCCAAACACAGGCCAAGCTGCAGGTCCCTGGCAGGCCGTCTGACCTTTTTTCACTCCTAGTGACAACTATGTTTGCTTTGCAAGAAGGTGCACTTAGTTTAAATTCCAGCTGGATGTTGTTTAAGAACCCATACTATCTATGGTAGTGTGTGTGAGTGTGTTTTACCTATTCACATATTACAAAACATGATATATAAATATAAATTATTTATATCTAAATTTTTTAATGCAATAATATAGTAAGTATTATGGTTTAAAACTAGTTAGTTTTATAACAAAGGCTTATATTTGTCTAATTAAGAGTTATATCTTAAAAATTACATATCAAATTACATGGGAGAAAGTAACTATCATGATTAGTTTATCATCATTACACAATTTAGATTATTATTATTATTTTAGTTTTTTACGGTATCCCCCAATCCGATAGATCAAAAATTAATCCGTCGCGGTACTGAGCTATATTTAATGGTTTGTCGCTGGTCAATGGGTTGCTGCATGCACAATGCGAGATTCGAACCCCCGACATTTGTTTAAGTACCACTAGATCAACTCAATTTGATTACAATTTAGATTATTATATCATTCATATTAGAGTAAGAAACAAGTGGGGTTTTTTAATTAAATATGTACAAATTTTTGTGATGAGTGTGATGTATGATTTGAGACAGAAACATGTGTGAGAGTGGCCTGAATAGTGAATACTTGTTATGGTAGCAAAGAGCAAAGAGAGAAGCATGAATTCAGCAGCCTCATGGCTTGACTTTATTAGGCATCCACATGGTTTCATTTGACTCCATGCCAACCCAGCTATGGCATTCTTCAAGCTTACC
>NC_029790.2:4460350-4467144 GCF_000816755.2 Arachis ipaensis | reverse complement strand
TTTACTATATATATTATATTATTATCTTTTATGTGTAGTTAGAATGTCAATTTATTAATAAAATGAATATAACCATATCATATAATCATAATCATGTAATAAGTAATATATAACCAATATGAGTTCATTGAATAATCATTAGTTCATTCGTCAACTTAAACAAATATTAAGAATTTTAATCTCACTTTTGGTATTTAAAAATATATTGTTAAACAAACAAATTCTTAAATAGAACAAAAGAATATGGTAAAAACTAAAAAAAAACATGTAATATATAATGTTAGCAAAAATTCATTGACGATCAATTCGGTTAAACAACTAATTAAGAGATAATTAATTTAAAGTTAACTAGTTAAAAAATAAATTTTTTACAAAAAAAAACAATTTTTTATTATCCTAATTTTTTAAATTTTAAAATTAAGACTAAAAATTATTTTTCAACTAATTAACTCCAAATTAACTACACTCTAATTGATCTTCTAGATTTTTTCATATACATATTCCAAAATCACATAGAGAAACAACACGTATATATCTTTTGCTTGGCTGTTTCCTCTTAATTATGTCCCTTTTTGTTTTGATCACAAGGAAACCTTTTTTTTTTCCTTTAAAAAAGAAAAAGAAATTGTCATCATCTAACGTTTAACATTTTTGTTGCCTTTTGAGTGATGAATGATGATAGATAGCTGCTTTTGAAAATGAGATTATCATTAGACATATTCAAATCTTCTTTTTTTATTGTCAGGTGGATATGTTTTCCGTTATCCACCTATATATGCTTGCCCTTTTCCTCAATAGAAAATAGGAATCATAAAACGAAAAAAAGAAAAACTCAATTACTAGATATAGCTAGACTCTCAACTTTGACTACTAGAAACCTTGCTAGGTTGAAGAAAAGACATATACAGGTGGAAGAAAGAACGAAAAAAAAGTGTAGAGATTCTTCCAGAAAGCAACAAATAATCAAAGACAAATTTTAATAAATAAATAAATAATTAATTAATTAATCATTGTGCCACATCACTATAATAAAAATTATTTTTGGTGATAATAATATAATAATCACTATATCTTATTTAATTTATATCTCTTTTGGATTCGATACTCGACTAAAATCTTAAAGTGGTCCCTGAGATTGAGCGAGTTACTCATAATCGTCCTTGACTTTCAAAATTTCCTAACAGTATCCCTCAAATTCAGCTCCGGGACACATAATTGTCCTGCGACCCTTTCCGGCGCACAGTCAACAAACGGAGTAATGATCTAGCACCTCCCATGCTATGCTAGAGTCAGCAACGGCTAGCTGACGTGGCAAATCTTAATTTTCTACTCAATGTGGTCCTGGTCCTATTAAAACCTTAAAAGTTAAGAATGACTATTATATGTAGTATCTCTTCTTCCCTTCTCCTTCGTCCCATAATTGTGGTCCACCATTATGATTTAACGGAGATTCCATTGATGCTCTGCAGCAATGTATGGAGGTGAAGGGCAAGCCAGTGATTATTCAGCTAAGCATAAATGTCCTTTATCTCAATCTACTTATTCCATTGATATAATATATAATGCTAAAAATACAAGAAAATTTTTTTTGGGCAAATGATAAATATTCATAAGTGAATTTCAACCCTAATTTTCAAACATGCAATTCAGACCATTGTGCTAGATTGATAATAGGAACAGAAGAATAATTAATACCTGATTCTTCCTCCTACCAAGTGGGTGATTAAACTTGCAATTGAATCCAAATTCGCAAGTTCCAGTTTTAAGATAGAAAGCATAATCTTCAACATCAGGCTTCAGTGGATATTGTTGTTGAACTCTACCACTGCTTCTATCTTTCTTCTTCTCCACTTCTTCATCACCTTCAACTTCAACTTCATCATCACCATTACCATCACCATCAACATCAAAATCTCCACTTACCTTATCAACCTCACTCTATTTCACATTCTCATTCCAGCCATAACCCTCATCATCATCCCAACCATCATTATCATCACTCCCTTGTGCTTCACCTGTTTTAGGGGCACAACCACCTTCACCACCCAATTCCTCACCACCATATTCTCCACTACCAGCTACAAAGTCCGAATCTTTCTTCTCATTTTTAGCTACCCTTTCATCCTCATCCTTCAAATCCAACTTCTTGTGGAACTCTGCACCAAGTTCATCACGAGTTTCATCCTGCAACCCTAAATTTTCACTGAGATCTGGTTTTGACAAGTTGATTTTATTATGTGGAAAGCACCTTTGCACATGTCAATGGAATCTCCGTTAAATCACAATGGTAGACCACAATTATGGGACGAAAGAGAAGGGAAGAAGAGATACTACATATAATAATCATTCTTAGCTTTTAGGGTTTTAATGGGACCAGGACCACATTGGGTAGAAAATTAAGATTTCCCACGTCAGCTAGCCGTTGCTGGCTCCAGCATGGCATGGGAGGTGCCAGATCATTACTCCGTTTGCTGACTGTGCGCCGGAAAGGGTCGCAGGACAACTATGGGTCCTGGAGCTGAATGTGAGGGATACTGTTAGGGAATTTTGAAAGTCAAGGACGATTATGGGTAACTCGCCCAATCTCAGAGACCACTTTGAGGTTTTAAAATCTGCGTGAAAAAGAGAAAAAGTCACTCCTTTAGTCCTTTTAGATATATTTGAATGTAATCTTCAAATATCTTTTATTATTTTTGACATTATAAGAAAAAAAATATTAAAAGACTAGTAGAATTTATTATTTTTTATCAGTAGTTAATTATTAATATTTTAAAATATGAATTAAAAATATATTGTTGAATTGTTAGACAAAAAATTAGATTGATAACTAAAAGTACTAGTCAAAATGAAAAAGCTCTGCAACCATGTATTTTTTACATGGTTGTTAACCAAATAATTTCCTCCACACGTGCGTCTCATATCCCTCACTCGTTTGTCATACACACGCTACATATAACGTGCTGCAACCTAAAGTTTTGCTCAACGTAAACCTTTTGCTGCAACGTAAACCTCCTTCTGGTCGCGTTTATCTTCTCTTTTTTTTTTATTTCGATCTGGTTGCATTTATCTTCTTCCTATTCTTCTTCGTTTTCTTCTTCGATCTGCACTTCTGAATCGAAACAATAAATGACTCAACTTCAAATTAGGAGAGCGATTTGGATTACTTTTCTGAAACGAATCAAACTGACAAAGTTTGTATTATTCAATTTTGAATCGAATTGAATGGAATGCAATTGCTAATTTGAATTGAATTAAATGGACGGAGGTGTACTGAATTGAATTGATAATATGTAAATTGTAAGCAGAGTTATTTGAATTTGATTTTATATAATTGATTATGTTTCGTTCACTCAGTACTATATAATTGTTTCACCATGAGTACTGTGTTCGATTCACCATGAGTACTGTGTTCGGTTTATCATGAGTACTGTGTTCGGTTCACCATGAGTACTATGTTCGGTTCATTCTACAGAAAGCTGTTTGAATTTGATTTTATATAATGGATTATATTTCGTTCACTCAGTTTTATACAATTGTATTGTGTTCAGTTCACCGTGAGTACTATGTTCGGTTCACCATGAGTAATCTGTTCGGTTCACCATGAGTACTGTGTTCGGTTCATTCTGCACTATTCAAAACTCTTCTTCTTCACCTTCTACTGCTTCGTCACCAGAGAGAGAAGGAGGAAAATACAAAAAAATACAGCAGCAATAACAACAAAAGAATGACGATAGGGTTTCAGGGTTTATGGTTTTCAGGGTTTAGGGTTTTAGGGTTTAGGGTTTTGGTTCGTCCCGTGTATTAATTTTGGTTCACCGTGTTCATGGTTGAGGGTTTAGGATTTAGGAGTCTAGGGTTTAGGGTTCAGGGTTCAGGATTTTAGGGGTTTAGGGTTTACAGTAGGGTTCATGGTTTAAGATTTAGATTTAGCATTCAGGGTTCAGAGTTCAGTGTTCAGTGTTCGGGTTTAGGGTTTAGCGTTCAGGGTTCAGAGTTCAGAGTTCGGGTTCAGGGTTTAGGGTTTAGGGTTTAGGGTTTAGGTTTTAGGGTGTAGGGTATAGGGTTTAGGTTTTAGGGATTTAGGATTTATGGGTTTAGGGTTTAGTGTTCAGGGTTCTGATTTTAGTGTTTAGGGTTTAGGGTTTAGGGTTTAAGGGTAAGTATTTAGGGGTTCATAATTTTTTGGTAAACAGGAGAGCGATTTGGATTACTCTTCTAAAACAAATCAAACTGACAAAGTTTGGATTATTCAATTTTGAATCGAATTGAATGGAATGCAATTGCTAATTTGAATTGAATTAAATGAATGGTGGTGTACTGAATTGAATTGAATTGAATTGGTAATATGTAAATTGTAGGTAGAGTCATTTAAATTTGATTTTATATAATGGATTATGTTTCGTTCACTCAATACTATACAATTGTATTGTGTTCGATTCACCATGAGCACTGTGTTCGGTTCACCATGAGTACTGTATTCGGTTCATTCTGCACTATTCAAAACTCTTCTTCCTCACCTTCTACTGCTTCTTCACCAAAGAGAGAAGGAGGAAAAGACAAAAAAGTACAGCAGCAACAACAACAAAAGAATGATGATAAAGAGAAAACACGTGAAGAAGAAGGAACACGAAAAAAGAGGAGAAGGAGGAACGCGAAGAAGAAGACGCTCCGTGCGTAAACGAGCGTGAAAAGAAGAAGAAGAATAAGAAGAAGAAGAAGAAGAAGAAGAAGCGTTGGACAAGAGCGATTTCGTGTGTGTTGGGCGCGTGTATTTCACGTTTCATTTAATGGTATTGGGTTTTTTTGGTGTTGGGCCAACTTGGTTACATGGTTACATGGATGTGTAACATTCCTGTAGTAAAAAATAATAAATTCGGCTAAATATTTAAAAAAAAATTAAAAAAGATACAATTTCTCAAAAACAAGATTTTTGTGTAAGAGAATGTTAGAGAGTCAATAGAATTTTTTGTTTTTGGTCAATAATCAGTTATTAATGTTTAAAAGTGTGGATTATTTAAAAATATAATGTTAAATTACTAAATTAAATAAATTAAATTAATGACTAAAAATAATAATTAAAAATAATAAATTTTAATAATACTTAAACTTTTTTTTTGGTATATTTATGATTTTTGTGTAACAAAAATTTACTCCTTTTGAATATATTTATATTTGAATGTAATATTAAAATATCTCATATTATCATTTATATACTATAATGAGATATAAAATATGAGGAGAACTATCACTATAAAAGTTAGCTTCTATGATAGAAGAACAACTTAAAATCTTAAGAGACTTTTATTTTTTCAGCTATTGGCCTTTTGATGTAAGACTTTTTATTTTATTTTTTTTCCGTTATTAGTTTCACAAGATTCTTAACATCTATTAGGGGGGGAAAATAAATTACAATTTCACAAGATTTTTGTGTGCGTGATTTTACTACTTTTACTAAAAGAATTGAAATCACCTAAAAATATTGAAACAATATTTTTAGAAAACGTCTCACTTTTTAACCAATAGATAAAGCGACATCCAAGACAACTGGTTTGTTATTTACAATATAAAAGGAAAACAACTAATTAATTTCAAATAAGGAATAAAAGCTGTGCATGATCTTCATTTTGATTCTTATTGGAAATTAAACCCTAGAAAGAATAAAGGCATATATTTGGCGCACTCAACTCCTCACAAAATGGAAGTGCTTCATACTCCAAATAACTAAAAAGGGATTGGTTAATTAAAATAATACAATTATTAAAGTATATGTGTACCAATCAAGGAACATCATGATTATTATCAAAGCGAATTTCTTGATTGCTTATGAATATGATCACACCATGTTACTTTAGATAGCGTTTGTTTTAAGATACTGATACAAAAATTGAGAGATTGAGACTCAATATTATATTTGTTGGTTCAGAGATTGGTATTAAAATTTTTGTATTTTAATACTTCCAAAAAGTAAGGACACAGGGGACTAAAATTTTTAGAAATAGAGACTGAAATTTTAATAATATTTTATATCTAAAATATCCTCATTTCAATTAATTAATTCTAATTTTACTTTTTATACAAATTAAATTAGAGTTTCATTCTTGTTTCAATTTTTGTCTCCCACTTTGCACTAAACAGAATACTGAGATTTATTTCAATCTCTGTCTTTTAGTTTCTATCTCTCAGTCTTAATCTTTTCGTCTCTATCTCTCTACTAAACGCTACCTAACGTGGATCTTCAGCGTGTAATAATATTGAGCTGTGATTGGCCGTACCAAAATTTCCTCCTAGCTAATTTCTTTTAAGATTTCTTGAAGATAATTAATAGATATATAAGAATAATGGTATAATAACAAGGTAAACTCATTAAAGGTGATTCTAAGATGCAAGAGAATAATGCTGGAATATAACTCTCTTTTTGAGAGATTTGTTTAAATTGAAGATAATTTTGGGTTGCTTTCTTTGTGGGTCAAGACATAGAAAAGATCCAAGAATTTGGTCTCACCACTCATTACTATCATATAGTTTGAATTAATATATATTCAGCTGACTTAGTCTTCTAAATGACTAAACCTACCAAAGTTGAAGAAGAAAATTGAATGATTCTAAATTTTGTCCGTGCTTTCCAGACAAATGCTTAGCAACAACAATAGTAGTATTATTTAATGTTTTTGTCCGTAATAATTATCGAAATATATTTTTTTTAAAATTATATCGATTTTATTTTGATATTATTATGATACAAAAAATTTATAAAATTAAACTATTTAAAAAATATATGAAAACAAAAATTCCAT
>NC_029790.2:4451411-4460218 GCF_000816755.2 Arachis ipaensis | reverse complement strand
AGTTTTTTTATATTAAAAAATATTCATCTCCACATATACATGGAGATGAATATCTTCTAATATTTTATTACCTCAAACTAGCGAATCAAAATGCAACTATTTAACAACAAAACAAAACAAAAAACAGAAGCTGCCCTAACCATGTCCTGTGCATTTTTGCAACTTGCAAGCAAGATAAGTCATTATCAAGTATGTATTTACATAAGTACCTGCATTTTATTGTCCGTATAGAAAGATATATAAAATATTTGTGGGACATCGACGGTGCTGAGTGTTGGGGAAAAAAATAGTATTGAAATGTTTAGCTATTATTTATTTGTAACATATTTCATTTGAGTCATTAAAGAATACATACACATATATAATATTACATTACAATAAAATAACATTTTTGCAATGGTTGCAAAATTTTTGAGACAGTTTTAACAGTCGTAAAGTTCTTTTGTGACAGTTAAAAAAATGTCACCAATTTGAATATCACTAATGGACTTAATAACAGTTTTGAACAAATATTGATAAGATCATCGTTAAATTGTCTGTGATATTTTAGAAATATAAAACTATTACTATTTTTTTTTTCTAAAGTTAGAGGTGGGACTCGAACCCACGACTAATATGGGAAGACTATGCTATTTGAATTATAACTCGTGGGCAAACTGTCACCAATTTATAATAAGGTTAAGTACAATTTTTGTACCCTACTTTTTTTGCATACAAAATTGTCCCTTAGTTCGAGTTGATTTTAAAATCATCCTTCGAACAATTATATCCTTCTCCTTCTTCACCAAACTATACTCAGCAACAACAATGAATCAGAAGCAAAAACCCAAAAACAATGAAGCCATCTCTTCTTTTTTTTTTCTTCTTCTTTAGCAACAACAATAAGCAAACAATAGAAACAGAAGCAATAGAAGAATAAGCAAAAGTAAAATTGAAAACAAAAGCAGAATTAAAAATAAAAGCAGAAGCAACAAAAGTAGAATCAGAAACAACAGAAGTAGAATCAGAAGCATCAAATTTAAAAACATTAAAAACATAAATAGAATTAGAAGTAGAAGAAACAGAAGTAGAAGAACAACAGATTAAAAAAATAAGATACATAATCAAAAAATAGAATCAGAAGCATCTCTGCTTTCTTTTATTCTGCTTAATCACAACGCCAGCAACAACAACAATAAAATCAGAAGCACAACCAATATAATAAACATAAAAAATATAATCAGAAATACAAAGCTCAGATAAATGTGGTACTGTGCATTGCAGCAGATCAAAGAAATCAGAACACAAAGAGATCAAAGATTAAATCAGAAGCAGGTGAAATTAGAAGCAAAAGAAATAATGAACAATAAAATCAGAATCAGAAGTAGAAAAAATTATAAGCAAAAGCAAAATGAATTAGAAACAGAATCGGAACCCTAAGGAGGAGCAGAGGCGAGGATGCAAAGCGGCGTCGAGATGATCTTTTTAAAAAAATCCGATCCGATCCGATCCAATTTCGAGCGGTTTGGATTGGATTGGATTTGCGGTTTTGTAAATTAAAAAAATTAAATATATATAACAAGTCTCAACATCAAATTTCAAATAATCAACAATGACATAGCAAGTCTTAACAATATCTTAAAAAACCAACGATAACATAACAATAGAAATAAAATGATAGGTTAGTTAAAATAAATAAATAAATCACATTTTGAACATAAAACATCTATTAAATAATAATAATACATGAAAAATATAAAAATGTATAACAAATTGAATATGTTATAAGTATAATTGTAAACATAATAATAAAATAATAATATTATAACACATTATGAGGTTTGGATTGGATTGGATCGGTTATGAAAAGTATATCCGAAATCCGATCCGATCCAGCGGTTTGCAAAAAATAAGATCCAATCAAATCCGAATTAGTGCGGTTTTAATCGGTCTTCGGTTTAGATTGGATTGGATGAGTGGTTTAATTTGGATCGGTTTGGATTTGAACACCCCTAATGTATATTATTCAAAAGAGCAACATTAAAGAGATAATAATATAAAATTATCTTATTTAATTTAATATCTATAATTTTATGTATATAATATTTAAAATTATATACTTATTATATCTAATATTATGTATTTATTTTAGAAATAATTAATAAATATAAAATAAAATAATTTTAAGTTGATTTAAAATAATTTTTTCAACTATTTTCGTTAGAAGATAAGGTTAAACGAGCTTTCTCCCGTCCCCAATGCATATCCCTAGAATTTGTAATTTCGTGACTGAGCTTCTTGTAATCTTGTCACATATCCAATGGAGAGAACCAGAGAGATCACGATCGAACTACCTTTGTTTTATTTTATGTTTTGACGGGAACCTTTATTATTATTATTTTATTATTATTAAAAGAAATTAATCGATTATTTAAAAATTATCACGCTTGCATTGTAGCCGTTGAATTTAGAAGACATGTACCTATGTAGGACCTTCCCATCACTTTCTAGGTCCCAATAATGCTCCTATGCTGAACCCATTATGCATCTCTCTCTTCTTTGGAATAATATATACATATATTTTTAATACTCTACGAGAATATGAATTAAAGTAGCATATACATTCATGCCTGAGTTTTCCTGTAATACGGAATAAGACTCATCAGTGTCATGCATTAGACAAAGAAACTTTCCCAAGTCACCATAGATAACTAAGTTGAGCAAAGTATATATTTAACGAAACTCTTCCAAAAATATTTATAAATTTGTTCCATCTTACTGTATGTCTTATATTTACTTATTATAATAAAATTTTATATACTTTTTTAGCAATAATTGCACACACTATTACTTTCTTAATAACACTCCATGCTTGAGGAAAATTCAACATCCCAAAAATAGAGACATCCTTTGCCGAGATCACGTTAATGGAACCCTTATCAAAAATTCTTTCAAGAGAGATGAATCAAGATTGGTACGTCCCCTTTCTTCATGATTACCAGCCAATGAAAAGGGATACAATCAGCCTCCCATACAATTCTTATTATTGTTAGATCCGACCCATAATATAACTCGTTTACGAACAAATAATAACGGTTTACAATGTAATCTTTATATGAACACATCTTTATGGTAGCGTTTGAAAGAGAGACAAAGATAAAAAGATTAAGATTGAATCTGAGAGACAAAAATTAAAATAAGTTTTAGTATTGTATTTAGTGTAAAATAGAAGATAGAAATTGAAATAAGAATGAAGTCTTAATTTAATTTGCACAAAGAATAAAATTAGAATTAATTAATTAAAATAAGAATATTTTAAATACAAAATATTATTAAAATTTCAGTTTCTATTTTAAAAAATTTTATTCTTCTCTATTCTATTTTTTCTTGTTTTCTTTTTTTTTTTTCATTTTATAATTTTTTTGTTAGGGGTAATTTAGTAATAAAAATTAAAATTTTGGTAAAAAGGGACTATTTTAAAACTAAGTTAAACCTTAGGAATGATTTTATATGCAAAAAATGGTTGCGAGCAAAAAAAATGTTCAATCCCTATCTTAAGAATCAAAATCGTACTTAACCCTTTATAATACATATTAGGATGCTTTTTTATGCTATATTTAGTGACAGTTTGGTAATAACAATTTGAAATCTTCACTAAATTATTAATTTATATGATAGTTTTTTTTTTTTATATTTGCTGATAATTTTAAACTGTTATAATCTTTCTAACATTAACTTTATTATTTTAGAAGGTTTAAAAGAGAAGAAATAGTGACAAAAAAAGAATTAGATTAGAGTTTATACTCGTAAAAGAAGAAAATAAAAGAGACAACGCGAGGGACGGTGAACGACGAAAATGAACGGCAAACGCAAACTGCAGTGTGTTAAAGGTTGTGATGCTTCTCTTCTCATCTCCAACCACGGTGAATTAGAATTTTGAAAAAATAGGAAGTAAAGGAAACAGAACGAGAGATATAAATAGTAGATTGTAGCACAATAATGACGCTAAAAAAATTTATGTGTATAAGGTTTGTAATGTTACTTAATAGACACACTTACTTAAAATAATAATCACAAAATAAATTTTTGCCTTCTCTTTCTCCTTCTTCATTTACGTGCTTTTCTCTTTGTTTTCTTTTTTCGTTATTCTTGATTTCCATTATTTTTTGATATCAAGCTCTGAAATCGTTTTTGAAGAAGAAGAAGCAGCAGAAGATGAGGAGGAGAAAGAGAAAGAGTTCTGAATTATGCATAAGGTGTCCTTTGGGTGTATTTCTGTAATCGTTTGGGTGTATTTTTGTAATCGTTTGGGTGTATTTCTTAAGTTCCATTATTTTCAAAACGATTTCAAAGCTTGATTTCAGAAACCATGAAAATCGAAAAAAAAGAAGCAAGAATACCAGTAATAAACGCAAGTAAAACAACTAATGAAAAGGCAAAGAGAATAACAAAGAAATATCGTTTGAGTGTATTTCTGTAATCGTTTGGGTGTATTTCTGTAATCGTTTGGGTGTATTTCTGAAGTTCCATTATTTTCAAAATGATTTCAAAGCTTGATTTTAGAAACCATGAAAATCGAAAAAAAAAAGAAGCAAGAATACCAGTAATAAACGTAAGTAAAACAATTAATGAAAAGGCAAAGAGAATAACGAAGAAATATCGTTTGGGTGTATTTCTATAATCGTTTGGGTGTATTTCTGTAATCGTTTGGGTGTATTTCTGACGTTCCATTATTTTCAAAACGATTTCAAAGCTTGATTTTAGAAACCATGAAAATCGAAAAAAAAGGAAGCAAGAATACCAGTAATAAACGCAAGTAAAACAATTAATGAAAAGGCAAAGAGAATAACGAAGAAATACATGGAGGAAGAGAAAGAGGAAGAAGAGGAAGAGGAAGAGGAAGAGGAAGAGGAAGAGGAAGAGAAGTCGTTCATAATCCACGGTGAGTGAAGAGGAAGAGGAAGAGGAAGAGAAAGAGAAAGAGGAAGAAGAGTCGTTCATAATCCACTGTGGCGCTTTGGAAACTGAATAACGCATTAAAAGACCCTAATGTGTAGCAACTTGTAAAACTTGTAAGTAAAAAAGAGTTGTATGTGTAGCAAGCCTCTATATAAGTTTGGTTCATGCATGGATGATACATTAATACTTGCAACTAAGTAAGTAATAATTAATTAAGTAATGATCGAGTAATAATAAGGAAATTTTATAGTGATGATTGACGAATTTCACACAAAATATTTTCTTTAAGGAAATTATTAATTAAATACTGCTGTCTCCAGCTTTTTAATTTTATTACCAAAACATTTAAAACAAAATTAGTTATCAAATTGATAATATTCAATAGCTAATTTATAAATAAAAATTCAAAAACTAATTGTTAAAATAAAATTACCTTTTAATTTTTGGTAAAAAAACCTTAATTTTCTAAATTAGTCAAGCAATCAAGCTGGCCGACATAAAAAGAGATTATAGACTTTAATTTAATTAATTTTCCTTTCCGCCATGCATGTGGGTCACTTGCTAACTTTGTTCTCGTGATTTACTCTAATGGTATACGATTCATTAAATTATGCTTTGAAAGAAAATCTTTAATTTAATTAATTTACTCAACTGGCCTTCTAATAATTTTTTGGGAAGGATGAGACGAAACAAAAAAACAAATCTATATCATGGGAATCATATCACACGAGAGACGACAAAACCTTCAAATGATATGCTTGTATTAAGAAAATAATTAAATTACATTGGAGCTATAAAAATTAAAAATAAATTTATAAAGTTATCCTAGATCAGAGGAGCATAATATATAATACTAACAATTTCTTCTAATTACTTTATTTATGTATTCTCTCACATTACTTATTCCAAAGATGATTAGAGGAGTATTAATTAATTAATAAAATAAAGATGGATATGACTCTAAAAAAGTAATATATCACACTAATTTACTAATTGATAATACTTATTTTAAAATAGAGAAAATATGTTGATTGGACTTGAAATTTATTTTAATTTTTGAAAATACAATCCTAATATTACACTAAATTGTCTATTATTACAGAAGAAAATCAACATATTTAATAAAAAATAAATAGAGATTTAACTAGTAATATTAGTTCAAATATAAAATAAATATAAAATATATTAAATAATCTAAGCAACGAACATTTTTGTTATTATCATCACAAAACAAGAATCAAATTGAGGTTCAATTCGCTTCTCACACTTGTCAAGCTTCTTCACCATTTTAATTTGCATGGAATTTCTATTACCACAGGAACGTTACTAGGAATAAATACCCTTTCATATTTTTTTTTTCGGTTTTATTAAGTAGACAATAACTTTTATAAATAATAGAAATAATAAATTTTAAAATTAGTCTAATAAAATAAAAATATACACTGCATACAAATTACAGAAATTATAAATAAAAAAAGAAGACTATTATGTACACTACATTATTTACTAATTTATTGTCTACAAATACTTTTTCTTTCGATTTTTCACAATAAAAAAATGCTCTAGTAGCGATGCCGATATTCTTAAATCTTAACTAATAAATTGAAAATTTAGGGTGGTTTTAAGATAGGTTCTATAAATAATAAATATGAATCATATCAAAACCTAAACATGAATTAAATCAACCTACAAAAACTACTTTGATTTTATGAAAACTAAAATAATTTATCGCATATCAAATTAAAAATTACCCTTCAAAGAAAAGTACTTGCTAGGGCTGTTGGAATTTGAATGCGTACTTATTCTCCATTTGTAATAGTGTAGCACGTCATCTATGTGGGTTGTAGAGGATAATAAATATAGAGATGATAAGTGGATTTTTTATTTTAATAAATAAATTAATTATAATAATTACTGAAATAAATAATTTAAAAAATATTTACCAAAATAAAATTTTTTCTCTTATCTCGTTTATACTATAAACGAGATATATATATTTAAAAAAAATAAAAAAAATAAAAAATATTAATATTATCAATAATCCAAATTTTTAGCATGCAATTAGTACATACAAAGATTAGTAAAAGAGAATAAAATGGATATGTTTGATCAATTATTAAATATTGATGGGATGGTGGAATAGAATTGAAACAGCACGTTATCTCCCACAATTCACGCAAGGATAACCGTTTCAATTCTCTTTCCACTATCTCCATCAATCTCTCTTAACAATTGGCAAACGATTATCTTTATTTTTCAAATTTAAATCAATTCAATTCGATCATAATTTAATTTAAAATTTTTTAAAATGGATATGTTTGATCAATTAATACTAAAAAAAGAGTACATAAAAATTTGTAATTTAAATTATGATCCAATTGAATTGATTTAAATTTGAAAAAGAAAAATAACCGTTTGCCAATTGCTATGAGAGATTGATGGGATAGTGGGAAGAGAATTGAAACGGTTATCTCTCGCGTGGATAGTGGGAGATAACATGAGAGATAACCGTTTCAATTCTCTTCCTACTATCTCCTCAACTTTCTTGAGTACTAATTGATCAAACATATCTATTTTAATCTCTTCTACCAACTCTTTTATGTATTAATTGTATGTTAAAGTTTAGATTATTGATAATACTAATATATTTTATTATTCAATTTTTTTTAAATACACGTATCTCGTTTATACCGTAAACGAGATATACATGTTTTGCGTCCACCTGTCTTATCTCGTTTACAAGGTAAACGAAATAAGAGAAGTATTTATTTTGGTAAATATTTTTTAAATTATTTATTTCGGTAATTATTATAATTAAATTATTTATTAAATTAAAAAATTTCCATAAAAGTTGTAAATCCCTTATTTTAATGACATGAGAAATAAAATTATATACAAAATTACTAATATGTCATTCAATTAATGTATTTATTTTGTGCACTGAAGATTTCTAGTATTATATGAACCGATATTGCTTGTACAGGTTACAACTGACTAATTCTTTTTTTTCTTTTTTGTGTTGTAATTTAGAAAGATTCAAGATGAGCTACTAATGAAGAGATGTCCTAACTAGTGGTAAAAAATAATTATATCCGTTTAAAGATGATAAAAAAAATTTAGTTACTATTGGTTTTTATAATATGGAATTTTAACGATGTTATCATAAAAGTGTGATTTTTTTTATGACTACATAAAAGTGTGATTTACAATATTTAAAAGAATTTTATGTGTTTGAAATTGTTTGACTTTAAAATTATATTAATATTTTTATATTGTATGTTAATAAGGGCATAACTTAGTTTTTTTGGTGATGGGCAAAACTTAGTTGAGACAATGGAAGGTTATTACCTTCTAAATTTTTTATAAAAAAATAGTTCAATTGACTCAAATAATTTACTATGTCTCAGAGTATTCAAGTTTAATTCTCATCTCTTATTTTTATTGTTCAATAATTTTTTTATTTTAAACATTAAAAACATGTTAGATTTAGATTGAGTGGACCTTTGTTGGCTTTTACAACACATCAAAATTAAAAGATAAAATCAAATCAAATAAAAAATTATCTAACAAAAAAAAATTAAAAAATCACCTAACAATCAAATAAAATCAAAAAAGTTATCTAACAAAAAAAGATAAGAATAAAAAATCATCTAATAAAATAAAAGACAAAAATCATCGTTATAAAAACATGCTGCTAGCAGCTTCTTTATTCGCATTTGGCAGCTCTTTATTCAACAAGTAACACTCCATCTACGTTTGAGTTCAAATATAAAAAATTAGGTATTTTTTATTTATTTAATTTAATACTATTTTATATTTTATTATTTATTTAATTTAATTTTTTATATGATAAAAATATTAAAATATTT
>NC_029790.2:4441075-4451342 GCF_000816755.2 Arachis ipaensis | reverse complement strand
CACTCTCCATTTTGAGAGGCAGCTCAAGTGAATCAAAGAAAATCTCGAAAAATATTTTCTCTTTTTATTAAAAAATGGAAAGATGAGAAAAAAAATGAGAAATTTCCAAAATGAATAAAGAAACAAAAAGGAAGAAGGTTCATAAGCACCGCACAAGAAAACGAAAGCAAAGCCAAGGGTCAAAGCAAAGGCGAAAGCCAAACCAAAAGGGTCCCTTCTCCCCTCTCTCCCACGAAGAAAAACTAAAGCCGCCCCCTTTCTTTCTCTCTCTCTCTCTCTCTCGCCCTACAAATATGAACAACCCTTCATCCCTCTCCTCTCATTCTTATTCCTTCCATTCTTTTTCCAACCTTGTTTTGATTTCATTACAACAACAACTACTCTGACCCCCAACACACACACACACACCCCCAACACAATAAAGCTAACTTCTTTTTAAGGTTTGGTTGGTTGTTCAACACGCCTACAAGCTGCTTGTTGTTTGGTTTCTGTTGCTAAGGTAATGATGCTCACATAAAATATCAACATTGGTGCTGGAATCTCTTTAAAGGTTTCGTTTTTCCTGCCATTGCGATCTGGGTTTTCTTCTGTTTGATCCACTTGTTCTGGTTGCGTGTGGTTTTGGCCTTCATTTACCTTTTTTCTATATACCTCGCTTTGAGAGAGAGAACAGAGGAAAAATGAAAACCCCCATGTTGGGTTTTGTTTTTGTTTAGAATTTCAGGTTCGGAGGTCTGAATTGTTTTTTTTTTTAATATGAAAAATAAATTACTTTTTTTTCCAAATTCTTATGTTTAAGGATCAGGCTGATGGATTTATTGAATAAAAAACCAAGCTTGGTGAGTTATTGTTGCATCTCTGAATTCTGTTTTCCATAAATCTCATTGGGATCTTCTGGCTATCATTTTGATGTTTCATGTAATGGATTTTGCTCCTCTCTCTCTCTGTTATGAAAGTTTGCATCTTTGCATTTATTGATAGATCTCTTGGTTAGGTTGTGATATTGATCTATGTTTTTGCATTTACTTTTTGTTCAGGGTTTAATCCAGGATTTTGCAGTCTTATAACTCCATGGTAAGCTTCCCCATACTTTTGCTCTGATGTTTGATTGAGGATTGGAAGGGTTAGAAATGGTTTCAAATTTCAAGGATAATGCAGTAATAACATGATGTTCAAATGTGGATCAGAGTGGTTTTGCTTTGAATCTAAATCTCTCTTAAATTGTTTTGATCACTAGGGAGAAGCACCAGCATTCCTTGTTGATGACCTTCAGAATGAGCCTCTTAATGGATTTGAATTGAAAAATGGAACTTGCAAAACTGCAACTACAATTGGAAATAAAATGGTAAGAGACTATATACCATGCCATGTTATAAAGTAGCTAGACAATCTTCTGCGTACAACGAAAAAATGAGCCTCCATTTGTTTGACAGTATGTCATTGGTGGCGCTGATGATGGAACTTTGTCCATTGAAGTTCAAATTTTTGACCGTAGTCTTGGAGAATGGTCAGTTTAAGTTTCTTGGCTTCATAGCTGCTCCTCTCAAGCTTTTGGTGCTGAATATCCATTTTAAATTGCAGGATTCATCCCACCGTGCATGGCACCAAACCTCTGTCGAGCAAAGGCCACTCCGCGGTGTTTTTGAACGACCGAATACTAATTCTTAAGAAGGGTGCCAAGTCAGATGATCAAATATGGTTTTTGGAGGTTGGTGTTTTTGCAAACCGAAATCCTTAACTTGATATCAAACTATTACTAGTGTATGGAAAGTCTGAAACATTGCTAGATTTCTGTAGTCTCATAATGGATGTTGAATTTTCCGTTTTCACATTATTGGTAGGTGGACACTCAATATGTTAGGCAGCAGCAAAAACAACTGGGGACTGAGGTTGTTGCGTGGAGTAAGGGAGTGACAGGTAATGCCGAGAAGCCGGTTGTTATCAGTGGACCTTCTGGGGTAGGCAAAGGAACACTGATATCAATGCTGATGAAGGAATTCCCATCCATGTTTGGTTTTTCGGTGAGCCACACCACTCGTGCACCAAGGGGCATGGAGAAAGATGGAGTCCATTACCATTTTACTGAGAAGAGTGTAATGGAGAAAGAGATTAAAGATGGAAAATTTCTTGAGTTTGCTTCTGTCCATGGTAATTTGTATGGGACCAGTGTTGAGGCTGTTGAAGTAGTAGCAGATGCTGGGAAAGTAAGTTCCTTCTGAATTATTATTATTAGGGAAAAGAAGCATAGTTTCTATCAAATAGTACATTCTAGTTTATAATTATAATACCTTGGCATACTTAAAATCAATCCTTTGTCTTGTATTATGATAGTAATGAAATTACATTCTATTTAAGGCTTGACATGATAGTACTTCATCCTCCTAAGATTGCATTTCTTTGAATATCTTTTTTTGAGATTTCTCATTAGTGTCTTTTTCTCTCTCTTTAATTCAGAGATGTATTCTTGATATTGATGTTCAAGGCGCCAGATCCGTGAGGTCTAGTTCTCTTGAAGCCGTATTCATATTTGTTTGTCCCCCATCAATGGAAGAGCTGGAGAAGCGCCTTCGTGACAGGTGAATAATAATAAGCTACTTAGCATGCCCTCCTTTTAAAGTCCTCAAACCTCCCAAAATTCATAATTGAACCTCAATTGCTTTGAAACCAGAGGGACAGAGACAGAAGAACAAATCTTGAAGCGACTCCGAAATGCTGCAGCTGAGATCGAGCAAGGGAAATCATCAAACATATTTGATTTCATCTTATACAATGATAACCTTGAGGAGTGTTACGAGAAACTCAAGGTAACTTCACTGCTCACACACAAACTTCTTGATTTCGTGAACTTCTAACCATGGACGTAGGCACGTAGCCTGATATAATGTATCCATTGGTACAGAAATTATTGGGACTCGGTGGTTGTGTTGCTGCTACACCTAAATCAGGTAAGCATCCATTCAGTAAATAAATGTGATGCTCAGTCTTAACTGCATGTACCCAAGTTGATTTGTTGAATCTTTCATTCCAGCAGCACTTAGAGAGTTAAATCTACCATTGGATCATTCGGTGTCAAAAATCGATGACAAGATTATCATAAACTGCATCTCTTCTGGACTGGAGAAGGAATCAAAGAATTTGTAAGCCCTCGAAACTCTCCATGCTAAAGTATCTATTACTCTGGAAATTTAGTACATCAACTATTCAATATAAATTATGTTAAGATTCACTGTGTTACGAATCTAACAAAATTCTAAGTTACAAAGATATTGAGGCAATGGCTTCATTACTAACTTCGCACTTGGCATAGCAGAATCATGTTGGATGTCTCCGCGCTCAAAGGAGGCGCACCCGGACGGACAAGAGGATTGGATTTTCAGGCTATCGGCTCGTTTTCGGATGGTTTGATTGGGATGGAAAGGCTTAGCTAACATTCAATGAAACTTGGCCAAACTAACTTGGTTTTCTCCATTCATATATAACTTGAGGAAGATTGAACATGTGATTAGGCATTAGATTCACGTCTCAAACAAAAATATTTCTTTTCTTTTTGTCGTCCTTTGATTGTTCTGGCTATTGAATTGATTTGAGAAGTGTTGGCAATCGCACAATGATTATTCCCTCCACAGCCAAATGAGATGGCTTGTGATTTTTGCCTCTCCAAATGAACAATATATGAAATTTGATTCATTTCATGAGTTAGCAAGACAAATTATGAAACAATGAATGAAATCTTTTGTTTGCTTTTAGGCAGTTGGTGTTTGACACGACATTGAATTTCAAGTCACACGTTTAACACAAACTTTGTTGTTTACATGTTTTATGCCTTATTTGTTGTCTATCTTGTTTAGATTTTTTTTAGAAAAAATGTTATTAGAACAACACATTTATCAAACTTCGTTAAAGTTTCTCAATATTGTACATGAATGTTGGTCGAAAATGTTGATTAAAAACATGAATAGATGATAAAACTAGCATTTTTCTATTTTTGTTATTTCCTTGTGGGGGTATTGAAAGAAAAGAATAAATGATCATTTGTATCCATAAAAGATGAAAATACTAACATATGTATTTATACTAGATCGAAACTAAATTTGTATGACAAAAGTACTCTACGTGGCACTCCAACCTTCCAAAGACAGGATACTTTTGTCACAAGGAAGACATTTTGCGGGGTACAAATTTAGTTTCGGTTTAGTGTGAGTATATATATCAGCGTTTTCATCTTTTACGGCTACAAATAGTCATTTATTTTGAAAGAAAATAATGGAACAAGTGGGTATGTCCGTTAAAGCAGTTATGAGAGGGTGAAACTGAAAGGGCAGTGTTGTCAACATCAAGAAGGGGCCATTTGGTCCTTCCACTTACATTTTGCCATACCACCCACCAATCCCATCTTCCATAGCTCTATTTACTCTTTTGGTAAGTTCCTCTGTTAGTTTCCATTCCATTTTCAAAATCTTTGTAGTTCTAGAGAGTTCAATTGGTCAAATAAGCAGGGGAGTAAAGTAACAAATAAATTTTTGAGTATTTATATTTCGGATAGACTAGTCTTTAAAAAAAGATAGCATATTAAGATAAAGAGTCTTAATTTAAACTAATTGATTAATGTTTATTATTTTAAAAGACTTTATTAATATTTTTTTTTAAAAAACTTTTGGATCCATGTATATATATATAAAATTTATTTTTACTAAATCTTGTAAAAATTGGTTGGTATGTTCAAGTGCAAGTGGAAGGCCACTTTTTCTCCACATATTATGCCAACTTATATATTTTCTTGTAGCTTTCAATCAACGTGTAGAAGTGGCAATGAATGAGGAAATGGGTGGAGGAAGCTTCCTTTACCTTCTGTAGAACAATTATTTGGTATCCCTAAATATATTTAATTTTATATATAATATATAATTTGAATTTTTTATAATAAAATACATTTTTGTTTTAGTAATTATATTATATTTGATAAATTAAATTAAAAATTATTTTTAATAATCATAAGTAACAATAATTATATTTGGTAAAATAATTTTTAAAATTTAAAAATACTATAATAGACATAAATGCAAGCATTAAATTTAAAAATTAGTTAACATATGAGGTTATATTATATTTTTAAATTTTAAAAAGTACAAACTAATTTTAAAAAGCTCTGTGTACTTTCAAAAGTACCTCGATCTTTTAAAAGCTGCAAGTAGAAGCACATGATTTTTTATTTATTTACCAAACACAAAATGAAGAGTTTGAGCTTTTAAAAAGCACAAGCACCTCTCCAAAAAGCTTGGTTTGGTAAAGCCTTTTGGAGAGGTGCTTGTGTTTTTAAATTTTGCGTTTGGTAAATTAAAAAGTCCAATTGCTTGTACTTGCAGCTTTTAAAAGTTAGGAGTGCTTTTGAAAGCACCTAACAAAGAGCTTTTTAAAGTTGGCTTGTGCTTTTTAAAATTTAAAAATCTAATATAACCTCATATGTTAACTAATTTTCAAATTTAATGTTTGTATTTATGTCTATTATAGTATTTTTAAATTTTAAAAGTTATTTTACCAAATATAATTATTGTTGCTTGTATTTATTAAAAGCTATTTTTAATTTGATTTACCAAATATAAATACTACAACTTTTATAAAATCATATTTTAAAAGTTAGATTTTATAAACTACTTTTAAAGAGTAAAAGCTTTACCAAACTAAGCCGCCTATATCTAATCACATTCTTTACGTTTACATTTATTTTTCTGCGTGTCTATTTTTAATGGTAAATACAATTCATTTTGGAAAAAAAAAAAGAACGAAACCCTCATTAAAAATTATTTGTTATTAAACATAACAAGTAAATGAGTAAGTTTTATACTTTATTTTCTTTTATAATCTTATAAAAAAAATGGATAATTCAATTATTAGTAAGTTATTTTTTTAAATGTGAACTATTAATATTAAATATAACAAAAAAAAGTTAAGATTTATTTAATTAATAATAAAATTTTAAAATTATTATGTAAAAATAAAAAAATTAATTATTATTTATTTATGTATAAATATATATTATTTAATTTATTTTTAATATATATCTTATATGAATAACTAGTTTAATAATCAAATTTTATATACATTATTGTTTACAGAATTATTATATGGCACGTCATTTCATTTGAAATCTTATTAATTGACCCTACAGGCCGACATACTGCAGTCAACACAAGGAATATAAACTACAAAGCCAATCCCTTTTTTTCTTCAGACTTTTATTGAAATGAAATGACATTGCTGTTAATTTCTAGATTAAAATGTGTGGTTACATTTCTTCTATATCATTCCTCTATGATTTCTAAAGAGAATTCTAGTTATATTTTCCTGATTATATACCACTTCCCTGTATAAAACCAACCAAAAAGATAGTCAAACATAATGATATGATTAAAAAGTCAACAGCAAAGTTTTTAAGTAATTTTATTTTTTACGGTATTTTTCAGTTTTGCAAGCTAATAATTAATGTAGATCTGAGCTTCATTTAAGAATTTGTCGTTGGTCAATGAATTACTATATATATAAGACAGAATTCAAATTTCCGACACCTACTTAAATAAGCGAGTAAACAGATCACTCAATTAAAAAATTTTTTTTTTTTTTTGGTAACTATTTAAATAAAAAATTTATTTGGAGGATTACAAACCCTTTTTGAATCAGAACTTAAAACAATTTAGCTAAAAACTAAAAGAGACGTTGTATGAGGGTCCATTATGGCCCAGAACGTTATATAGAAAATTAACAAAGATTGGAAGTGGCCCAATTATTTTGGAGGCCCATTTTAATCAATAAAAATCTTACTTGACCAAAAAAAATCAACAAAAATCTTTGATTTTGTTGGCCATTGGCTATTGGCTCTTGGCCTATTCTATCTGACAAAAACAATAAATGGGACAGGAAAAAGCTGTGAATTTCTGTGGCGACAGCAAATCTAGGAACCGAGTTTGTTTACGTTGGAAACTTGTGTTGTTCACGAGATTTTACTGCTGTGCTGATATGTTCCCCTTCCTTGTACACATTCTTAAATCTAGAAATTAATTCATCCATTTAGTCAACAACTTCATGCCATAAACAAATAATTAAAATGTCAACTCATCAGATGTAGTTAATGGTCAATTCTCAATACATCAAGGTACGTTTGGAAAGCTCCAAAAGTTATTTTTTTTTAGTTTTTGACTTATAAAAAATTATATTAATAATGTTTGGTATAATTTTTTAGATAAATTTTTAACTTTTAAAAAAATTATTTAAGAACTCTTAAAAAAGTTAAAAAATGTGACTTTTTTTATTTTCAAAAGCTATTTTATCACTCATATTTAATGCATAACTTTAAAACAATGACTTTTATAATAATTTTCTAAACACAAAATAACTTATTTAAAAATTATTATTAATAAAAATTCTTATATTTTAAATTCTTTTTTCAAAAAAACTTATTTAAGAAGTTTAACCAAACTAACCTAATTGATCCAAGGCAAACCCAAATAATAATCTATAATAATGTACATTACATATACTTATTAATTCTTAGATATAGAATGAGATATATTTTATTTTATTTTATTCTCTTATATTAAATTTTATGTTGGCAATAATAGGGAAGACTATATCTTTTGGTCTATAATCAAGCACTTGATCCAATAATTTAGGTAAAATTTTCATTGGGTATATTAATAAGATATTCTAGTTTAAAGATATAACAATTTATATATTTGTTCAGATAAACTTAAATTTTTTATTTTTATTAATAAAAAATAGCATAAAATAAATAAAAAAATTATAATCCCAAAACAAGCTAAAATATCTTCTTCATTGGATTCTCCTAATATATATCTTCCCCTTGGTGTGTTTCCATTGGTATGACACACCATATTTTCAATCATACAATAAACCCAAAACAAACTAGAATGATTATTTTTATGTACCATACCATGCATGCATATCACTTTATTTGTTATTATTCTATCCCTCTATCTTTGGATTCTCATCTTGAAGCTGCAAATGCCTTGCCTTTTTCATTTCCATTTGTTATTATTTTTCTTTTTGTCTATTCTTTTTGAGGTACTGTCAAAGGTATATATAAGGGTGGCAAATGATAATGATAGCCCAAGTTTTAATTCTTCTCTTGATTATGCTTTTTGTGTCATACATGCAACTTTAACCCTATAAAGTTGACTGGACACTTACCATAGTACACAGTACATGCATAATAATAAAGAAAACTTTGCAGAAAAAATTTAGATAAACTAAAGCAATATACATCTCTAGCATTGTGTTATGTGTGTGGACTGTGGAGTGCATTTGATCACTTGTTAAATAAGAAATGAGAAAACAACAAATAAATCTCTACTTTTTATCTTGAAGATAAATAAGTCACTGATTAATTAAAAATACAAAAACATTTCTTACTTTTTAAAATGTGAGATATCTAAGACCTTTCGAATGACATAGTCCTTGTATATTTTGGACGGAGGAACTTAGATGTCTTACAAAATGAGAGATATTTTTGTATTTCTAATTAGTTAGAAACTTAGTGTCTTTAAATTATAAAATTAAGGACTTATTTATCTTTCTCAATTAAAAAAAAGTATAACAAAAAAAAAAATTCAAAAGCATTCGCTTCTTCCATATTCAAAAGTTGTCCTTTTTTTTTTTTCATTTCTATGTGTCTTGTGTTGCATATGGAGATGACAATATCAAAGCTAACATTAGCTAATAATAATAATAATAAACCTTTGAAATTTGATAAATGTAATATTTTTGAAAAATATTTATCAAAACAATATTAGTCAACTTATTATTTTACAAGAAATTACACTGATGATGATGAAGTCAAATATATATATACAAATCAAATCAAAGATATATACTAATTAGTTAAAACCACTTAACCCTAAAAAATTTTCACACACTTAGAATTTAGTAATAATAAACATACATAACACTTTGATAATTTACAAAAGTGTGAACATTGAATAGCAACACTACTACTCCAACCAGCAAATTAAAACCAAAACCAAACAACACTACTACTAGGAAGATTTTCAAGTGTACCGTCGTACTGGTATATCAGTGATTTTTAATCGTTAATTTTAATTATATATATACGCACACCGGTATGACGGTACACTTGAAAATTTTCCCTACTACTATACTATATATTAAGAATAAGAAAATCACCATTCCTAATAATCAAATCAAAGTAGCTAGCTAGTTTTAACTTGCACTCTAATAATTAATAATAGTGATCATCACCTCTGGAATTAGTCAAGAATCTAAACAGAGACATTTTTGAGTGCTGAGAAGAAGAATAGCTCTATGTCTGGTGAATGAAAAAATGCTATCGATGATGATGGTGAATTTGATGAACAAGATGGTGACATCACTCTTCTCTTCTTCTTTGGAGGTGGTGGTGGATTTGTTGTTAAAACCTCTGGAATTCTGAACCTTTTACCCTTTGGTGTGACACACCCACTTCTTCTTCTTGATTCTTGCTCAATGTTTCTTGTAGAAGAAGAAGAAGATGATGATGATGATGATGATGCCATTTCTCTATAACAATAACAACTAACTAAATTCTAAATTTCAAATTAAATTAATAATGTGCTTCTATATATATAATAAGATTTTCAAAGCCAACTATCTTCTCTCATGCCATAGTAATATATAACCCTGAAAATTGAAAAATCATAGTATAAACTAAATATATAAAATAACAAAAATGAAACTACTACCACTATGACACTATCTAGGAATAATAAAATAAATAAATTTTATTGCAAGTTTCTTCTACCAAATCCTGATGATAAGATAGAAAGATATATAGAAGTATAGAATACTCTGGAGCCAGCTTTTCCCCTCTAACTATAGAAGAAGCATATATATAACTTTTTGGTCGAGGTCATATATATAATAAGGTACATAATATAATTACCCCACCTAATGTTCTCTCTTCTCTTATTTATAGTGTTGGAGCTGCTGATGCTATCATTCTTTTTACTTCTTATTATTCTTTTTATTGTTAAGGTTTTTTTTTTAAACAGTGTGGGAATAGTTAGTAGTATATCACCTTTATTTCTCTCATGATTGTAGTATAAAAAGTAGTTAAAAGTAAATTCACTTTTTCATAATGATTTTTAACCATTATCTTTAGCATAATAACAACAATAATAGTTCTTATTATTATTATTATTATTATTATTATTATTATTATTATTATTATTATTATTATTATTTAACTGTGATGTTATTT
>NC_029790.2:4439338-4440697 GCF_000816755.2 Arachis ipaensis | reverse complement strand
GGGGACAGAAACTTTTGTGTTTTGTAATCATCAATTGGTCATCAATAATGTTTTTAATGGGGTGAGATTAAATTCAATGGTGTGAGATCATTCAATTTTCTTTTGATGGTTAAATATTGGCCAATTTTTTAAAAAGTTGCTGGCCCTAAACTTTCCTATTTAGAAAACCAAAATGAATTGGACAAATTTAATATAAGTTAGGCACCTCTTTTTGCATGATTTCTTAAAAGTTAGCAACAGATATATTTTTTTTTTGAAGAAATAGCAATGGAGAATTTTAATGTCAAAATAATTTTTACATAATTCGTGTTTAGTGAACAAACATAATATTGGCATTATTTCATTAATTAAATTAATAACTTTAATTAGGCTTGTTAATTATAAATTTAAAACGAATTGCTTAGGATATGTTAAAAAAAAAACTCTGACATGCATGGATCGAGTAGTGGATACAAAAGGTTGAGTATACGACTAATAATGATCACTTTTCTCTGATTTATTCTACCAAACGAAGGTACTTCGTTGGTACAAAACTGTTAATGAGAAGCTTTTCTGTTTTGTTGTCGCTAATTAAAATTTTTTTTTAAAAAAAAAAAGAAGGAAAAAAAGCTGTTAATTGACCAGTTGTCTAGAGTATGGTCATTCATACATCATATGTAATTATGTATCCTTCACAAAGAAAAAAGAATGAAGCAAATTCATGTCACCATGTGAGAAACATTTGGCATCCCATCACATCATATGTACTAATACTACAATAGATAGAACATTACTAATGCAAAAAATTTGAATATACTTATCTTAATCATAACTAAAATAAAAAATAACAAAGTAAAATTAATAATTTCATTAATTAAAAATGTATACGCCCACCGTGGGGCTCGAACCCACGACCACAAGGTTAAGAGCCTTGCGCTCTACCGACTGAGCTAGACGGGCCTGATGGTTCATTTTTCCAATATTATAATTGTTATAAATTTTTAATTTGTTTGTTTGAACATTTTTTGAGAAATAATTACCCAAATCAGTCCCCAAAATTTTAAAAGCGGACACTTTAGTCCCCAAGAAAAATTAATACACACATCAATCCACAAGGTTTTATTTTGGCGGACAAATCAGTCCCCAAGGATTTTAAAAACGGACATTTTAGTCCCCAAAAAAAATGAACTAGAGACTGATTTGTCCGCCAAAATAAAACTTTGGGGATTGAACTGTGTATTAATTTTTCTTGGGGACTAAAGTGTCCGCTTTTAAAATCCTTGGGGACTGATTTAAGTAATTACTCTTTTTTGGACCTTAATGAGAGCCATTGTGGCCCAATGGACACATAGTCACGTACCCTACCCAACCATTCCATAG
>NC_029790.2:4437258-4439289 GCF_000816755.2 Arachis ipaensis | reverse complement strand
TTATCTCTTATCTCAACTTAATATTTAATATATATCTAATCAATATGTGCATTAAACAAAGTTATTTTCATGATAGATGAGAATATAGAATATAGAAAATAATTAAACAGCAAATCTAAAAAAAAGTACTTCAGAAAAATATTTTACTACCCTAATACTTATTGAGTTCTTTTTCATCCATAATGTCTTCATGTATAACTCAATTAGTTTGCTCACTAATATTTTTATGCACAATTTTCTTAACTTATTTTTCTATCTATTTTATAAAAGATTAACTTCCACCAATTTGTTCTAGAAATGAATAAGCAAAGTGTTGCTCTTTAAAATCTTAATTTGCATTTACTCACTTAATTGATTTTTTCTTTTAAAAAAAATACAGCAAAATTGATCATAAAAAAATATATATACCTAATTAGTTCTACGTATTAATAAATAAAATTTTCCATTATGTAAAATTCAGCCAAAAGAACACAAAACTAGGTAGACAAAAAAAACAACCAAAACTTGCTTTATTTAGCATTAATTAGTTATCGCAACAATTAATAAATGCTAAATAAGGCAAGTTATGTCTGTTTTTTGGCTGAATTTCTTTGGTTACCAAACATTTCCGATAATTAAGATAGATCTTCATCATAGGTCTCCCATGATAATGAAAGGCAAAATGATACAATCAATTTCTTGGTATAATTAAAGAAAAAATACTTAAATACCATGTCGAATTTTCGATCACTTAATCATACTTTTGCAGTATTGATCATACTTAATCATACTTTAATATAAACATAATGAATGGTATAACATATATCATTAAACAGTACAGCATTCAATTTTACTCTAAGAACATTTGCATCTATTATTTGATTTCAGAATTATGATGCATTATATTGTTTTAAGGTCATGGTTTTTCATTTTTTCATTATTTTTATTCTATATGGGAGTGGATTACATATATTGTAGCTGGTTTATTGTAATTGTTGGTTTATTAATTCATTATAATTATGGTTAACCACTAAGGAATAATCTTAATGCAACAATAACCATAAGGGTATACCATGAAAACAAAAAAGCACTGATCTTTTAGTAGAAATTTGGATGCTAACCAATGAAGTAATGAAATTATTAGAAACTGAAAAGAATTCACAAAATTTGTGATAGTAATGAACCTGCTCAGTTCTCTATCAGAGCAACACTCTAATGATCATGATCAACAAGATCAGGAAACAACAAATAAAAATGGCACAACACAAGCTTGCAGATTACAAACCTTACAACCACAGCCTCCAAATCCACATCCACAATAGAAGGCCCATAAGGATCTGTGATTGGTACAGCTTGCACTTCTAGTTCTGGCTTGATAGACTGCATGTTTTTGTAAACCAATTCCAAATAGAAATTTATATAAGATTTTTTTCTTTCAAATAAATTGTAAGTGCTATGCAATTGATGGATGGATGCAGATTAGGACACCATTTTCTTGCCCTTCCACCCTTAGGTAGCGTTTGGTGGAGAGACAGAGACGAAAAGACTGAAACTCTAATTTAATTTGCACAAAGGATAAAATTAGAATTAATTAATTGAAATGAAAGTATTTTAGGTAATTTCAGTCCCCTGTGTCCCTACTTTTTGGAGGTACTGAAATTTTGGAGACAGAGACAGAAATTTTAGTACCAGTATCTGAACCAACAAACACAATACTGAGTCTCAGTCTCTGTCTCAATACCTCAAAACAAACGCTACCTTATAAACTAACAATACAAAGACAGACCACTTAAAAATAGACATGCACAGGTCAACAAATTTAATAAAATAAGTTCACCCATCATGAAGAGGCTAAACTTCTCTTGGCTAATAATAGAGATTATTTTTGATAAATTATATGTAAGAGCATAAGGAAAACTATCATTGCTGTTGTATCTATACAAGGTTTCAACATTGTATATATCCTTTCCTCAATAGGTTGTATCAGTTCAGCAAAGTGCAAAGTGGAGAAGGATCATATAAGGAAATTACAAATATAAAAGCAAAAGCAAA
>NC_029790.2:4433188-4437252 GCF_000816755.2 Arachis ipaensis | reverse complement strand
AACAGGCTCAAATCTCAATCATACAATGTTTAAATTAATGAACTCCTTTACAATTTAATAGAGAAGATTAGAAAAATAAATAAATAAATAATAGTTTTTTGTTTTGAAATTAAAAAAGAAATTACCTTTGCCTCACAGCCAGTAACACTTTCAACGGCAAGATATCCACCACCATTCTTCTCTTCTGTCTCCGACGGTGAAACTCCACCGACCATGCCATAGAAAATATTCAAATATATGTTGTAGCACAATAACAATTACCATGGTCAAGATCATTGATTTATAATTTATATTCCATAATACAGTACTTTATTGCTTGTACAAGAGGGCTTTCGTTTGCAATAAGGTAAATAATGTTCAATATTCTAATTAATATTATATAATTTGTATAATCACTCACTAGAATGGAATAAAAAGATTGAGAAATCAGAAACTAAACTTATATCTTAGCCTACTTTATGCTTAACAATAAACAATATTTAATAAGCAGAAGTTTTTCTATTGAAGGGGAAAAATTGGACAGAAAAAAAGGACTTTAAATTAATGCAGATCCTGAAAATACCAAATGAACACGGCCTTCAAAGTTTATAGTCATAACCCCAAATAAGTTGAGGGGTAAAAAACTATTTTTTTTCACCTAAACGTTAGTCTTAGTCCAACTACTATACATGTTGAGTATGAAGGTGACTAGAGTTGTAAAATAAAATGAACAAAGTTCCTACAAATTTGTTTGGAACATCACCACTACTGAATGTCAGATTCTGAAACATCATCTTCTTGTGTCTCAGATTCTTCCAGCAATGGTCTGTGGCCAGAAAATGGAGGTGGTGCTGGATCAACACTCAATGTTCCATCTAATACTCTCACTACCTCCAACATTGAAGGTCTTTGACGTTCATCGCTTTGTAGGCACCAGAATGCAATTCTCAACACCCGTTCAAGTTCATTTGGGTTGGCACCACCTTCAATTCTTTTATCAATGACATTTGCAGCATTCCCTTCTATCCATTCTTTATATGACCACTCACAAAGTTCTGTCTGATCTCTACATCCGGTCAACAAGGTTAGGACTAACATGCCGAAATCTGCTATGTCCCTCTCGGCCGAAAAGCCGGAGTACACAGCCTCGCCGTCTACTATTGCGAACCCAAATTCACTCACCTTGGCTTCTAAGTTCTCATCCAACATGACATTTTCACACTTCAGATTTCCATGGCTTATAAACTCCCTGCATTCAGAGTGAAGATAATTGATGGCCTTGGCCACACTTGAGCAGATGTCAACTCTCTTTCTCCAAGTCAGTTTCTTGCAAAGAGGGGAATCGTCTATATACTTCTCTAAAGAACCGTTTTTGGCGTACTCGTAGACTAAGAATCTATGATTGAACTCACAACAATAGCCCTCCAGCTTCACAAGATTCCTGTGGTGGATGCTTCCAATCTTCAGAACAGCACTCCGAAACTTCCTGTCATCTATGGGTGCATTCAGCTCTTTAACTGCAACAAGAGATTTGTTTGGTAGCATGCCCTTGAACATATTTGGTCCAATCTGATCCTTGAAGTCTTCGGTGAGGCTCTTGATCTCTGAAAAAGATAATGCAACTAAGCCCTTTGAATTTGCACCTGCGGAAGCTAAATTTTCTTTCCTCCTAGTAGAAATTTTTCTTCTATAGATGTAGAAAACAATTCCAAGCTGAATGATAACAACAACGAAACATGTGCCTGAGGCTGCTCCTATTAGACAAGGAACACAAAAACTAGGAGCTCGTTTGGTTGGAGGTGAGCTTCCAAGTGTGGGATTTACTGCAAATGGAAATGAACATCTCTTAACAAATGATACTGAGCTTAGAGATGGATCTGAATAACCAGTGACATATTCAGATTTCTTTATTGAGCATTGGGGAACACCATCATTAGAAAAGGTTGCGACCGTACACCTTGAATCATTCTGGCACAATTGCATACATTGATGCAGGCTACTTATGATACCTGGACCATCAACAGGGTAAATTCCATATAGGTGTGTGTTCCAATATGTCATCATAGTGGAGCCAGGCTCACACTTCTGTTCATATGGAACCAAACAGGTCCCGGTGTCGGTCTGCTCGAAAGGACACACACAATCAGCAGTACCTGAGGGAGACAAAACACAGACCCCTTGTTTACCACAAGTTGCAAAAACCTTGCACTGATTCTCAACAGCTTGCCAGACAGATCTCCATGACTGTGAAGCCTCCACCCATGAATATAGGCGGAGATTGCCATCGACATCTATCCTAAGAAATCGGTAGCTCACAGATTCATTGTGGTCTTCCCCAAACACACTCCAAACAACATTAGAACTGTTGTCTAAAAGTTGTAGAGCTCCATTGTTTGTCAGATATGCATCCTTAGTGGCAGCACGAAGCGATTTATCACAAGATAGATACTGTCCAGGGAGAAGTGTATCATCTGGATCATCAAAACTTTGCCAAATTATCTTTTGCTCTCTGTCCATCAGAACAAGATTACCATTATCAAGAAGAGAAGCCGACACGACACCCTTGTTACTGGTGTTGCTGTTCCATGCTATCATTCCTTGATCATCAAACAGGATCATATCTCCATTTGTGGTGATTTGGAAACAAGACTTGTTACCTACTGCAGTCTGAAATCCAGCAGTCCACACCATTGTTTGTTGGCTATATGGTATAGACTTGTTGTTGAATCGAATACCAATACTAAACTGGTTAGGTTCATCCGAAATGTTAAAGAACCCGACTGCAAAATTACCATTTTTGGAAACCCAGCTGCCATTGTCAACCACACAAAGCTTAGAACCTACTGGTATGTCAGCCCTCACAACAGGATATAGCAAGAAGCAGATGGATACACATAACAATAGTGGTGACCTAAGGTGAGAGTTCTGTTCAAGCATATCTGTGTATGCTTAGATTGACAAATTAAGCTGAATGATCCTTAGTCCAAAAGTCACATCTAAATGTAGAAGATATTGGTTTCCACCTTGGCAATTATACCAAACACCTGTAGAGGGATAATAAAAAATAAAGTTTAAGTAAAATGTCTTTGTCAAGCCCCAAGTGTGGTTCGGCAGTGCAATGATAAAAGCTCACACATGCATAGTATCTTTGAAAATTAGGCAAAGAATTGTCACAATTTCTAAAAGAACTACAGTGGAAGAGAAAAATGCTCAAGTATGGTACCTGAAAGAAGAGTACTCCAAACTCCAAAGCTCAGAAATTCAATAAGCCACCACAGAATGCTGCCATGAACTTCAACATGATTGCAGTAAAGTAACTTGAAACTTCATAGTGTATGTAATCCATGTATGAGTTGTATATGCAAGGACAAAGATAGGAGACCCTAAAGTGGAAGCCTTTCTCGAAAAAGATGAATTTTGAGTGCCAAAAATTGGTACTTTATGCAGAGATGGGAACCAAATTAAACCAAAGTGGAGCACATTTTGGAGAATGCAATAACTTTCTGAAGGTTCAAACTTGAGCATGAGCCTTGAAAATGAAACTTCATAAGCACAGAGCAATTCCAATTTCCAACAAGAAGAGAACTTCAAAAAGGAGAATGCAAAAAAACACAAGCTTTGAACTGACACAACAATGTTGATGATGGCTCAAAAGAGTTATCTTTCCATTTTTCTGAGCCAGAGTGAGATAAAGAGATCTGAATATAAAATCCCAAAAGGGGGAAAAAGGGAAGGGGGTGTTAAAGCTTAGAATCAGAAGAGAAGAACATTGAACTTGAATGCAACAAATCTCATGACCCCAGATGAAAATTTTCTTCCTTTTTTTTTTCTTTTTCCTCTGTATTTTATTAGAAGTAAACACAACTTAGCTGAAAGGGATCAAAACTGAAGCCCAAAGAGGACAAAGAGGGAAGTAGCAGAAACACTGAGAAGCGAGAGATGAACAAACGTTACAAAGAACAGAGTTGTTAAGTTGGTAATGGATTTGGAAAGGACATGCAATTGAGGAGTGTGAGAAGTGTGAGGGAAAATGGGGAGCTTGGATTTGTGGGTTCAGATTTGGAGAAGGAAAAATGAGCTATAAA
>NC_029790.2:4432635-4433009 GCF_000816755.2 Arachis ipaensis | reverse complement strand
TTTTTTTTTTCTTCACTTTATTTTTTCTATAACAATAACTTATTAAATTAATTTAATTAAATTTGATTATTAAAATAATTTGGTTATAGAATATTGTTATTTATGTATTAAAGTTTTCTAACAATTGTTACTCCTTCACTTTGATTACAATACTTAATCATGCACACTTTTTCAAGAACTTCCACTCTAAATTCTTCACTTTTGTGGTAGCTGTTAACAATTGCCCCTTGGCTTAACCCAAATTCATCATTCACTATTGATTAACTTTAAGCCACCAGAAAGGGCTATATATGATGGAGCTATGTATGTGTATTTATTCTAAAATAATTATAAGGAATTGTTTTTTAATCAGTTAATATTAATTAATTTTTTAT
>NC_029790.2:4429907-4432471 GCF_000816755.2 Arachis ipaensis | reverse complement strand
TGGGAATAATTTTTTTATTTGAATTAAAAAATATAATATTTATCGATTTAAATAAATGTATAAATATTTATTAAAATACATTTTGAGTCACATCTCCGATACAATAGGAAAAACTACGTTACGAATGTATTTTGGATGCACTACCTTCGTGCTGTAATATGGTATGTGCCAGTCATATCTCGGATACATCCGAGATATGAACAAGATGAGATCTTGAATGTAGATGTAGTGCATCCGAGATATGATTTTAATTTGCCTTCGAAATATGCACATTTATGTTAATTTTGGGACAGTACATTTGTATAGTGATTTTTTCACTCTATCTAAAATGTGACTCAAAATATATTTTGATAAATACTTAGAACGTTTATTTAAATTGATAAATATTATATATTTTTAATTTAAATATAAAAAAAATCCGATGCACGGCAAGCTAAGCTTTTCCATTACAGCCTTTAAGACAAATGTACACGTGTGACCACGTGAACTAATTAAGCTAATATAGTTTATTATTACCCAGGAATAAATATATAAATTTCCCTTAAATCTTTGTACCATGTAGTAGTTGACTGAGGGTTATGGTATAATTACTATTATATTATACTAACCTCTTTTTTAACACCAGCAAGATTCTTATTATATGCATATCATAAAATAATGATATGGGATGTTAAATTAAGATCATTATTAAATTGCTATAAAGTTAACCATATGAAACAAACCTATGGAATTGGCTAGACAAATAATCCTAGCCAGCTACACTATGCATGGGCACGAGTTAATTATAACTTACTAGTCACCCTTTACATCATTAAAATAATAAATAACGAAGGGAGATTCACTTTTGATATATCCTTTTTCTTTTTCTTTTTTATTTTTGTGATGAAAAGAATAATTTTTGTTAAAGTATGTGCGAAAAGCGCTGGTTGAAAGCATAAAGTGGCATTTTCTTTTAATTTCTTTAATTCTTAATTAATAACAAAATAGATCCGCTAATTACTTTATAAATGCCCTTGTATGGGAATAAACAAAGTTTGACAATATAGCTTTAAGTGATTGAACATTGTGGCTACTTTTTTTTGTGAGTTTTATGGTGCTTTTTACTATGGTGTATAAATTGTCTAATTTCCTTTTAAAGGTAAGAAATAAAATGTTTAAAAATAAATAAAATATTTAAAATTTATTAAATATTATCTATTTACTTTTTTTAGTCAAAGGTACTGTAGCATTCATCATTTTTTTTTTGTTATGGAAGTAGAAGTGGTGATATACTTTAATATTGTAATTTTTTATATTTTTTAAAACTCTAAAAAGTACACAAATCGGAGGGTCTGATTTCTGTACCTCAAATTTTTTAATTTTTTTAACACAAATCGGACGGTCCAATTTGTGTACCTCTCACAAACCGGACGGTCCGATTTGTGTACCTCTAGAAATCGGCTCTAATAAATCGGACGATCCGATTTCTACTTCTCTAGTTAAACAATTCCACATTTGAGTATAACACTCCAGCAATTCATATTTAAAAAAAATACCACTACCATTCTAATATTAAAAATAAAAAGTTCGAACATTATTGCAAATATTGTTGATTTTTTTTTATTATTATTATAGGGTTAGATGTGAATCGCATAGTAAAATACAATTTGGATGAATGGTTAATTTTATTATATGACTCACTTGCATTTTATGTGAATTAATGTGACTTTTACAATATAATATATATGGTGTAAGTAGGAGGATTTATTTTTCACTAACCAGTAACCACATAACTAAATTTTTATTCTGTTAAAATTGCATAATTGATATATTGTTTTTTAAAATTAACTTGGAGGTAATCATTAATAAGGAAATAGGGCCCCAAAGTACCCTCTCGATGGAGTAGTTCAGTAAAATTTAAGATTTTTTTATAATAAGAATATTAAGAAAAAGAAGTATTACAAAAACTTTTTAATTATGTTTCTCTGACACAAGAAAAAAATATGACTTAATAATAATATTATTAATGTCTACGTCACTCATTCAATTAATTATTTACGTAAATTTAACAATAGGACAATATTGAATCCGTTTGAAATTTTTTAGAATTAAAGTGGAACGTTTGAAACGTTAGGAACCAAATTAAATTAACATTTAACCCAAATATTGAAGACTAAAATAGTACTTGATTTTTGATTATATTATATTATTATGGATCTTGCTAACTTGTGTCCTNAAAAGTTAAATATTTTTATATTTTTAATGCATTAAATATATCAAAAATATTTTAAAATTTATTATTATATTTTTAAAATATGATCTTAAGACATAAATAACAGAATCCTATTATTATATACTAATAGGAGTTAAAAAAAATGTGATGCATATGTGTTTTGGACGAAAATCTATATACTATATGAAGATATGCATGTAATTAACTGAAATTATATAGCTTGATTAAATTTAGTTGCATATCGATAAAACTACTCTTCGTGTGTATAATCATTGTATACCCAATATTAAAAAGATAGTTTGACTTTTTTCTATATTATTTTACCTTCTTTTCTATATTATATATCATAATA
>NC_029790.2:4428560-4429695 GCF_000816755.2 Arachis ipaensis | reverse complement strand
TCATTCGAAAAAATTTAGATGTCTCAAATTTTAGAAAATAAAAAATATTTTTGTATTTTTAATTAGTCAAGAATTTATTTGTTTTTGAGATAAAAGGTCAGAGACCTATTTATTATTCTCTCTATTTTTTATCTTTAAAATTTACTAAAAGTTTTTTATTTGTATCAAATCTATTTTTGGCAATTAATTTTTTAAAATACTTATTAGGACTAAAATAATTTCACAAGAACAACTTTAACGCAAATAAATCAAACATTTAAGAATATTTTTTAAATTTTTGATAAATTTTAAAAAAAATACTTTATCCTAAACAAATTACATCTTAGCTAACAGTTAGATTTTTAATCTGATAATACATATTTGATAAAAGAAGTAATACAGAAATTTAGCCATTCGCCTTCGTATAGGTATACACTACTATGAAGTATGAATATTTTGTTGAGTTGTCGTATTCACATGTCAGATATATTTCGGACACAACACTCATCGATATTTGTCTAATACGCGTGTCTACTGTATCCAACCGTGTCTTAATAAAAAATAAAAGCTCTTCTCCAAATATATTTAAATACATCTAAATACCATTACGTGTCATTATATTCAGTCTTATTCTTAATATGTATTAATTATATTTTTGAAATAAGTTTAAAATAATATGTATTATTATTTGTTAAAACAAAAATATTTTAAATACTTTATATAATTAAAAAAAAATATTAAGAACAATTAAAAAATTATTTTATATTTTAATATTAATAAAATATTAAAATATTATTATAATTTATTTAAAAATATTTTATATTTTATATATATTATTTTATATTTTTATATCTTATAAAATTTTAAAACCGATATATTTACATATCTTATATTGTATCATATCTCATGTTCATGTCGTTCTCGATAACTATAGATTCCATAACTTTTGTTGCTTTGTTGCCTTTCTCTACCTCTGCATCTCAATGTTGACTTTTGTGTCACGTTTCCATAGCAGGTATGAGATTTTTAGAACTTAGAACAACTCAGAAGTATGAATTCATTCATTCATTTATTTTTCTTCTTTACTTATTATTATTATTATTATTATTATTATTATTATTATTGACAGATTTTTTTTATTATTACTGCAACTAGA
>NC_029790.2:4426775-4427672 GCF_000816755.2 Arachis ipaensis | reverse complement strand
CTAGATCAATTTTCTTTTATTGATTAAGCCACCCCAGCATATTTAATTATTACTGCAAACGATCAATTTTCTTTTATCAATCTCCACGCTTTTCTTTTCTTTTCTTTTCTTTTCTTTTTTATGATATATTTTCTTTTTAATACCCCATTTTTCCTCTTATTTCTTCTCTTTTTATTCTTTTTGTTGTGAGGAAAAAATGAAAAAAATTGCAGAAGAATAAACAGAAAAACTATTGAATTTTTATATTTATGTTCAAAATTGTCATATTCAAAAACATTTATGTTTAATTTTCACAAAATTGTTGTGTTTTATTTTTTTTAATCCTTTTCTTGTTCTTCCTATTCTTCTTTTTGAGAAGAAAAAAAATACAGTTTTTTTTTATTTTTAAAAAATCAAAATTTATATGTCACTGTTATTTGAAAAAAATAATGACGTTTAAAAATTTAGTTGAAATTTGATTAAAGAAATACTTTATTTACCTTACATTTGCATTAATAATTATCCCACAACAGCATTATTTTTTGACAGGCAATAATTTTGGTCAACCTATATATATATATAGTTTGAACTACACTATCATTCTATCAAGGAGGACAATAATTCACGAAACATGAATTAAATGATATTGATTCATAGATTTTTATTTCTTCCCTTTAATGGGTGTAGTAGGATTATATTGCATTATTTGATCTCTGTTAAGTAATTTCTAAATATGTCTAAATTATACAAAAATGGAACTTATTATTAGTACGTAAAATATTGTACAAAGACATTACGTGTTGAATAAAACTGTTGTCCATAATTTGGTAAGTTATGCATATGCGAATCAGTATATGTGTGTAATGCAAAAATTATATTACAGCATCATCACATACCATATTATTGTCCTCAGAGTAA
>NC_029790.2:4418958-4426763 GCF_000816755.2 Arachis ipaensis | reverse complement strand
ATATTAAAGTTTGTTGATATGATTGATTTAATTTAATTGTGTAAAATTATTTTGTTAATAGTCAATTAAAACTATTAAATATGTATTGTGGTTAATATGGTATCACTTAACGTGCTATATTGGTACTTTATTAGCAACAGAATGATTAATGTGATAAACGAATTTGATTAAAAAAAATTGAAGACTAATTTAAAGAATAAATAATTTTTTAGAGACGAATTTGATCATTTACTCAATTAAATTTTTACCTAAAATTGAGTATGGGATTTTTTAGTTATTTAAATAAAAAATTGCTTTATTTTTCATTTTATACCATTTTAAAAAAATTTACATTTTTGTACATTATCTTATCATTTCGTACTCACTATCTATGAAATTGAAAATAAATTTTTTCTACTTCAATTTTGTAGCCATTAGCATAATTGTAGAAGAACGTATTTTATCCCAAAGTTGCACTCATTCTGAGTGTAATTAACAAAGAATATATTATATATGAAAACTAACAATTAGTACAATTGAAACAAATATATAGAAATTAATGAAAGGAGTAAAGTATAGATAACTGGTAATTAGCTACTAATAATCCGTATAGCCACTAATTAGTCATAGCTAGTAAAATGTGTATATAAATATACTAAGTCTATAGTTGTAATCAGTTAATCAACACAATACACGCACTTTTATATTCAGAACCTTCTCTTCATCTCGAACGGCGACACAACGGCGCGAGACCTTGGCGACAGCCCGAACGACGACGGCGAGCTGAACGGCGGCGGCTCCCTCTCTTCTTCTCTTCTTCTCTTCTTCCCTGTTGCAGCTCCCTCATCCCCGGCGCCCTCTTCCTCTCAGATCTCCTTCTCCCTTGCCAACAGCAGCGGCGGCGGTGGCAGTGACACCCACCGCGCCGCCTTCCTCTCCTTCTCCCTTCTCCCTTTCCTGCGTCTCCCTTCCCCTCTCTTCCCTTTCTTTCTTCTTTTTTTTTTTCCCTTTCAGCTGAAACTATGTGTGTGTTGTGATTTTGGGGGTGGCGGCTAGGTTAGGGTTTGGTGAGCTAAGTGTGTGAAAATTAGGGTTAGGGTTAGTTTAATAATTTCAAATAAAAATAGGAATAATATAGTAATTGAAACCCAAATTAAATCCAACACTAATTATATATAGAAAATACTATTTGCTCATTAATTTTACAAATTACTTTCAATTAAATGCTCAAATCCAAGATTTAGAGATGACATAATTAATTTTCTTTATTCATAAAAATTGAAGTATTAAATTCTAAAATCTTAATTATTTAAATCAATTCATATAAAATTCTTACTGTTTTACAATTACTAAACTCTATAATTTAAATATAGAAAAACTCAATAATTGTAAGATTGGATAGGAATCTTAATTTATTTCAAATTCAATTAATCAAAATTTGTATTAAATATTCTTTAATAAAGAAATCTCTGTAATTAAAGCCACAAATAAATAATTGAATTTAAAATTAGTTTAGAGAAAAACCCAAATCAGCCCCTGACAATTACCTCGAAAGACAACGAGGTCCCTGATAAAAAAAAACTCCAACCCGGCCCCTGACAAAAAAAAACCCAACCCGACCCTTGACAATTACTTCGAAAGGACAACGAGGCCCCTATGCCAAAAAAAAATCAATGTTATTTTTTTTGGTACAGGGGCTAATCAGTCCCAAAAAAAATTATCAGGGGCCGGATTGGTGTTTTTTTTTCTTGGGGGTCTCGTTGTCCTTTCGAGATAATTGTCAGGGGTCGGATGGGGTATTCACTCATTAGTTTATAATAAACCTTTTCAAAAGTTCTGGGTTTTACAGATTCTTTCAGGAGAGGCCTACATGCCAACTATGCCAGAAATATGGTCATTCAGCCATAGATTGCTGGCAGAGGATGAATAAAGAAATTTCTAGTGGACAGTTTAAAGTACAAGCCAATCTCACCACCACGGACACACAAGCTTTATCATCCACTATTTTTTATCCAAATTGGTACCCGGACTCAGAAGTGACTCATCATATGACAGCAGATACTTCGCAATTCACAGAATATTATCCATATAGAGGCGATGAGCAAGTACAAGTGGGGAATGACAACTCTTTACACATCTCTAATGTTGGTAGCTCTTTAGTTAAACCATTTTCAACTTCAAGAACTTTTAAACTGCAAAGATTAATGCATGTACCTGATTTAACAAAAAATCTTCTCAATATCCACAAATTTATTTGTGATAATAAAGTCTGGATTGAATTTTATGCTGATGCTTGTTACGTGAAATGTCAGGATTCCAAGGAGATGCTTCTCCAAGAAACAATTGATCATGGCTTTTATTCCTTTGGACCGAACAATAAAAGCTCGATTTCACCAGCTGCAATTATCACCACTATTCAAGAAAATGCAAATTTTCATCTTTGACACTTGAGATTAGGTCACCCTTCCACTAATGTTTTAGTAAGAGTCTTGAAGTCGTACAATATTTTCTTCGAAGTCCCTGATTTGATTTGTAATTCTTGTTGTCTTGGAAAGTCCCAGCAGCTTCCTTTCAATATTTCAAGTACAAAATTTACTAGTCCATTAGAGCTTGTTTACACTGATATTTGGGGACCTTCCCCCATTCCTTCAATAAATGGTTCTCGGTATTACATACACTTTTTTTATGATTATTCTAAATTCACTTGGATATATTTGTTGCATCATAAATCTCAAGTACACGATGTCTTTATGAAGTTTAAGAAAATGATAGAGCTTTAACTAGGTGTGAAGATTAAACAAATTCAATCTGATAATGCTAAAGAGTTTGTTGCTCTAACAAAATTTCTTAGTGATGAAAGTATACAACACATGTTCTCTTGTTCTTATGTCCACCAACAGAATAGTAGTGCCGAGCGAAAACATCGGCACATTACTACAATGGGACTCACTCTTCTTGATGAAGCTGGCTTGACAATGAAATTCTGGAGAGAAGCCTTTGCTACTGCAACCCACCTCGTCAATTTATTTTCCACTGCTGTTCTAAATTTTAGCTCCCCAAACAAAAAACTTTTTGGCAAAACTCAGTCCCTGGACATGCTAAAAGTCTTCGGGTGCTTGTATTTTTCCAACACTAAACCCTATAACAAAACTAAGCTACAGTTTCGGTCAGAGGCTTGTGTTTATTTAGATCTGCTGGCACCACAATACAAAGGGTTCAAGTGCCTCACAAAATCTGGCAAAATATTCACTACTTGGAATGTGATATTTGAAGAGAAAGTGTTTCCATTCAAAGATCCCAGCTATGACTTCTTTACCATCTCCACCGAACATGTCTCCATACCTCAACTTGTACTAGCAATTCCAATTATCCCAACACCAATTTCCACAAATATCACTCCACCGTCCCCACCTCTATTACCCCCTCAACTTGAATCACATCCAACTCAACTCAATCCTCCATCTTCTCTGCCTCGACATTGTCCTACCCTAAACACTCATCCTATGGTCACGAGAGCTAAAAATGGTAAACTCAGGTCCAGATTATTTTCAGCTGAACTCAAGTAGCTTGTACAAAAAATAGCAAAAGAAGCCATTTTCATATCTCATTGGAAGCAAGCAATGGATGAAGAATATGCTGCCTTAATAAGGAATCATACTTGGAATGTTGTTGAGTTGCCTATAAACCGAAAATTCATTAGTAATAAGTGGGTGTTTTGTGTAAAGTATCACCTGGATGGCTCTATCGACAAATACTAGGCACGACTTGTAGTTCAAGATTTTCACCAAAGACTAGGAATTGATTTTAAAGAGACCTTTAGTCCTGTTATTCGCCCAACCACTATAAGGACTTTGCTCACTATTGCACTTACTCATGACTGGTCTATCAAACAGTTAGATGTTAATAATGCTTTCCTTAATGGAGAGCTTTGTGAAGAAGTTTATATGCAGCATCCCTATGATTATGAAGTTGGTGATTCTAAATTAGTGTGCAAGCTGACCCGCTCTCTCTACGGTTAAAGCAAGCGCTGCAGGTCTGGTTTGAAAAGTTGACAGGTGAATTACAAAAACTTGATTTACAGCAACAAATCTGATGTCTCTCTTCTTTCCAAGGCTACATCTTCAGGTACCATCTTCATTATACTCTATGTGGATGATATTATTGTAACAGAAACATCAGCCACTGCTATTTCTACTTTTATTCAGTAGTTTAATGTTCATTTTTCTCTTAAAGACATGGGTGATCTGCATTTCTTTTTGGGGGTTGAAGTTTGACCGGTTTGTAATGGCCTTTTACTTACCCAATTCAAATATATTTGGATGTTCTAAGAAACCCGATTTAGAAAATTGCAAGCCTCTTTTCACACTTATGACGTCTAATTTGAAGTTAACATCTACTGATGGTGAACTATTTGAGAACCCAAATCTCTACCGTTCTATTGTAGGCAGCCTCCAGTATCTTACTATGACCAGGCCTGAATTAGCTTATCCAGTTAATAAAGTCTGTCAGTTTATGCAGCAGCCTCGAAAACCGCATTGAAAAGCTGTAAAGCGTATTTGTCGATAGTTTCAAAGGTCAGTTACTCTGGGCTTGCATCTTCAACCAGCACCTTCTTTCAAGCTTACCGGCTACACTGACTCAGATTGGGCCTTAGACATTGAAGATTGAAAGTTCATCTCTAGTTTTTGTGTCTATTTCGAATCGAACTTAATTTCTTGGTCTTCTAGGAAGCAAGCCTTAGTCTCTCGCAGCAGCACAGAGGCTGAGTACAGAGGGGTGTGCAACTTAGCCATTGAACTATACTTGCTATCAAGAAGCTTTTGTTTGAAATTCATATTACACTACCTGTTCCTATAATATACCGTAATAATTAAGGAGTAGTGCTCATGGCAGCTAATCCGGTACAACACTCACGGTCTAAACACTTTGAACTTGATCTTCATTTCCTCAGAGATCATGTTGCAAAAGGAAGACTGCAAGTAACTCACATTCCTGGTGATGCTCAAGTGGTAGATATTATGACTAAAGCTGTCTCCTCCACCAAATTTATGGAGTTTCATAACAAACTTAGGTTGTAAAAGTTCAACACCCTAAATTTGAGGGGGGATAAAAGGAGTAAAGTAAGATAGCTTGTAATTAGCTACTAATAACCTGTATAGCCAGTAATCAATCATAGCTAGTAAAGTGTGTATATAAATATATTAAGCTTATAATGGTAATCAGTTAATCAACATAATACACACACTTTTATATCAAGAACCTTCTCTTCATCTTTCTCCTTTGAGATTAGATACCTTTCAATTAATGAATACATAAAAATTAACAATTACAATTGGATGGACATTAGCCTTTACTCTTGAGCATGTTTGCTTGACCTTTTGTAAAATACACCTAGTGCATAATAAATATCACGTTTTCTCAAAACATGAAATCTCCCACTACAATAGTGTATAATTTTATTTTAAGGACAATCCTTATTGAACATGATTATAAAAAAATCTAAGTAACCATTAGATCTATCTTTATAGAATTGTATCATTATACAAATAGGCTACTTTTTCGAAAAATTAGTTTGACGATCAAACCATTTATACTTTCAGAAAAAAGTATATCCTCTATTGAGTGGTATACAATTCTAATAAAAGTAATTGTACTCCCACTCTTTCTTTAAGATGGAATCCCTTTTTTTAAAAAAAGGAGTTTAACCTCTTATCACAGACACTTTGTCATAAGGAGAGTGATAAAAATAATCTCATTATTTCTTTAGGGAAACCAATAAATCTCATTTATCGGACCTAATATCAATTCTATTGTTGTGCAACCTCTTAACACATATAAGACATCTCCAAACTCTAATGTTCTTGAGTTTCAGCTTATGCCTTTTCCATATTTCATATGGGTAAAAAAATTGATTTAGTGAGAAATTTGTTAATTTAGCAAATTTTCTAAAATGTAGTCCAAATATTTAACAAAATACTCAACTAAATCAAATTTCATGTTTCTTGAACATGATGGAGTACATAGAGTACTAGTATTTATGCATGGAGAGAATTTCATTCTCTATTCAATAGAATATCAATTAGATAATTAGAGATTTTACTTTAAGCTCTTATAATAAAAATACTCAATATCTTTATTATTGGTCAAACCAACCCTTAAGAGCAATTTTGATACGCATCCTCAATACTCATATTGAGCTTTTCCAAAAAGACCACAAACATTAATCATATTAAGGCCAATTATAAATTGTTTGTAACAAAATAAATCTCTAAAAATGCTTGTAAGAACAATTCTCGCTAAAGCCATTTGGCTAATGGCATTCCAACTTCTAAAGTTGTTTAATTCAAAATATATTGTCCAATACTCCCACTAGTTTAAATAAAACTTTGATAGTCATATTATCTTACTTTGGGCACCATACATCTTCTCAAGATGTTCAGTAATAAATAGTGGGGAGGTGCCTTTGAAATTAGAACTTATGGTTGTCAAAACAACCCATGTAAAATAATATTATAAATACATCAAAAGTTCTGACCATTCCAAAGTCAATTTTATTGGAGAATATTATCATCTTAATGATAACCCTTTGAAAATACAATTCTCAAATTGTATTTAATATATTACTTTCAAGTATGCCATACGAAAAATTGACATATTTAAAAATTTAAAATATGAAAGTAAATCAAGAAATCTATATTTCTAGCAAAAAATTATTTAGAATCGTAAATGAGTACCTTGGTTGTTAAGTTGTTACTCATACCTATTCCAAATAAATATGATTAAATTGTATCACATACAATTATAATCCCAAATAATTATCTGGTTGTCAGACAATTATTTAACTGAATTATATTTTATACCCCTAGGTTGTCTAGGTTCAAGTATAAAATTAATTCTCCTTATACATCATCATATGCATAAATAAATTCTATCTTTGAGTACAAGTCTCCTGGTTGTCAGGTTGTTCCTTGTAAACAAGAGATAAATTTATTTTTTTTGGCAAACTCCTAACTTTTAGGATTTATCTCAATTGTTAGAGAATTTCTACCAGTATTCATGGATTAAATTTTATACTCCTAGGTTATCTAGGTAAATATAAAATTAAATCCCTAATACATCAAATGTATATACTGATTAGTATCTTGAAAATAAAACTCCTGGTTGTCAGGCCGCTCTTTATAATCAAGAATATTAAAAAAACTAATTTCTAAAATTATAGTGTTCAAAACACATAATCAAATCAAAATTTGATTTTTTATGTACTAACGTTTAGCCTTAAAAATTATCAAATCAAATTTGACCTTTATATATACACTTATATATATAAGAAACAAATGAAAGATATTATACATCTTATTCCTTTTATTGTGATCAAAATCACAATAAAATTTAATAAATAAATAAAATCAAACAAAATATTGATTATAAATATAACTTTTATATTAAAAAATGATAATTTAATCACAATTAAATAATTAAAATAAATTAACTATTAATTTATTAGAAAACCATCTCAGTGGAAATAACTACATCACATGTTTAAAAAAATTTGAATTAATCCTATTAATTCACAAACTTTAAGAAATATAGGAATAAAGATTTAAACACAAAAAAAGCCAAAGCTCTGATACTACTGAAGGATTACAAGTGTTCATAACACGCAGCGGAAGTAATAAAGTAATCCTATTGATTCATTTTTGTGCTTAAATTTTATTCCAATAATTTAATATATAGTAGATCAGATCTAAATACCTGAGTACGCTAGTAAAAATCTTTTTCTCCTTCGATGGTACGAAGGCGCTATGTGTATCCACACCGAGACCAAC
>NC_029790.2:4410982-4418771 GCF_000816755.2 Arachis ipaensis | reverse complement strand
ATGAGATTTGTTACTGATTTTAAATTTGATTCTCAATTCAAATTTAAATCATATCTTATTATTTTAAACTTGAATCTTTCAAATTTATGAATCATATCATAACTCAATTTGAAGTAGCACCCTAGGGTATTAGGTGTCCGGAATCAAAGTATACTAAATACATTGTTAATTACTATGACAGTCGCAGGTCAAAGGAAACTCTATTACTGTGTTCATCTTGAGAATATCCTATTGACAAATATACGGTAATTATAACCATAAGGAATTCTCAAAGTGAGTCAGTTCAATGGTCATATCTCTATATGCACCATCTATATATATAATTTAATAAATGAGATCTATTAATTTTCATCCAATGAAGACCATTATATATATATTGATCTTTCCGGATTATTAATGTCCTTTTTAATAATCATATGACCAAGAACAATTTAGATTAAATTATAAAAGATTTATCTCTCAATATTATGATCACTATCACAATGATAAATCTCTAAATTTAATCAAGGACATTATTATATTAACATTTTAATATAATAACAATAACAAATTATTTGACACATGATTGATTGGATTGTGGTCATACTACTTATTCCCAACAGTCTTTTATTTATTTTTTTTAAGTAAGATATTGCTAGCTTTTAAAACAAGCAAATAATTTATTTTTTTAATAAAAGTTTTTTTTAAAGATGTATTTAAATAGGTTTTAAATTTAATAAAGATCAATTTAATTTCTTTGATTTTTTTTTCCTCACCGCTGAATGCATGGAATTCTTGAAACTGTTTATAGATTTCATTTGGTCTCCTATGTAGTCATATTCACTAAAGAATTCCATGATGATGAGGTATCCTAAACATAAAACAAATAGGCAACAAAAGCATTTTAAGAAAAGTCTAAAAACATTGAAACAAATATATTGAAATTTTAGATAACTTTTTTAAATAAGTGGGACAGTTTTTTGCTAACGATGCAAGAGTGGTCTTTTTTTTTTGGACATGGCCATGGGCGAGTGATCCGGCCAAACAACCAGAACCCAATTCGCCCCATAACCCGACCCCGTTGATGCCGACCCTAATAGACTAAGCTCATTTTCTTCGATTGCTCTCTGTTAGAGCTTGCCATTGTCGTCGGAAATTCCATCACAAGATGAACGACTTGATGCATGGATCTGAAGCCTGAAGCGTTCTTCCTCATTGTTGTTCTCATCCCGAATCTGCAATGATTCGTTATGGGTTCTTCCGTTACCGCCCTTCACCGCAAACGCCCGATGTTGAAGCCCCTGGTGATGGGTCCGCCTGTTCGTGTTCTCGGCGCCGCTGATCCTTTGCATCGAAATCCTTCACAAAGAACTAAGTCCCTCGGCGTTCCCTCTTTGCTCTAATCTCCATTATTCGAACTATATGATTGCGGGTGTCTAAGGTTGGCCGATGCACCGCTGTAAATCGAAGCTGCACTCCCCCTTCAGCTTCTTGCCTGTCATGGGTTTCCGTTTCCACCCTCTCAGGTAACCCTTCTTCTAGTTAGAATCCTTGATGGTTGGTAGAACCTGAAACCCCGTTGACTTGATTTTGCAACCTTTGATTATGCTGAAGTATTGCAAATCCAGCTTCTGTTCTTATTGTATTCCTGACTTGATTAAGAGGATCAAATGTCCACTGTCTCCTGAGTTTATTTCCCGCTGCCATCGCTGCCAGTTGGTGAGCTACTTTGTTGCCTTCCCTTGGAGTCTAGGTAGCTCCCATGTCTAGACCCTCGTCCAACAGTTGAAGAATGTCTCTGATGATTGTGTCCGCTTCTGCTATGGGCATTCTAGCCTTAATGGCTTGAACCAGAGGTAAGCAATCTATTTCAATTATGCAATTCACTATTTGTAAATTCTTAATGAGAATGAGTGCCTCTCTGTATACTTGAGCTTTTGCTGCTAGTGCTGATGTTGTCCCAGTAATGATCTTTCCCTGCCAGTTTCTAACAACGACTGCTGAAGCTGTCGTGCCTGTTTTCCTATGGAAAGCCGCGTCAGTATTTACCTTCAACCTATTTTTGTGGCGGGGGCCTCCAAGTAATTCTCTTTCTCTCACCATTCCTGCCTGCTCTTGGTATGTTGTCTGTGTTACGTCCCCTTGTTGCATTGTGGTATTCTGCTACTAGATGCTCTGCGTTGATTATTACCTATTTTGGATTGATTTTTGTTTGCTGGAAAATGTATTGATTCCTTGCCTTCCATATGCACCAACAAACACATCCCAAATTACACAAAATTTTGTCATGTTCCTTCCCTGTCCTGCTCTTTATTTTCTGAATTGTATCCATCATCCATTTTTCGAAAGATGATACATTATAGGCCGTAGGCGTAATTTGAAGGCTAGATCCGAACCAAACCGCTCTAGTCTACGGACACAATAGTAACGCATATTCGACGGTTTCGTTCTCAACCTGGCATATGCTACATGAAGGTTTAACTGCACATTTTCGTTGATACAAATTCATGTTCACTGGCAGAATTCTATGTACTGCTTTCCATAAGAACATTCTGACCTTTTGTGGCACTGGTAATCTCCAAATAGTTTCCTAAACCTCCCTCAAATTCTGACTTGTCGAAGCTTTGTTGAGTTTTATCTCTTCCTTTGTATCTTTCTCCTCCTTTGCAGAACGGTATCCCGATCTCACTGAGTACTATCCATCGATTCTATCTGGCCAGACAAAATAATCCTTCTTGTTAATCAGACTGATGGGTGTTCTGGTAATTAGTTTAGCTATGTTCCCCGGAAATAAATCCTGAATTCTGTTTGCGTCCCAGCCCTCCCCCTCTTTTATCAACTTGCTCACTTTTCTGATTCGACCTTCTCCACATCTCTCCAACTTATCTATTCCTGCCACCCAATTGTCTTCCCAAATATCTATCTCCACTTCACTTCCTACACTCCATCTACCTTTCCTTCTAAGGAAATCTATTCCCTCTAACAAGCTCTTCCATACCCATGACGCATTCCTTCCTTCTCCCACCTCCCAGAGGCTGCAATTAGGATAATAAAATGGCCTTTAGTGTCCTAGCCCAGATTGTATCCTCATCTTTTAGTAGTCTCCATGTTTGTTTTGCTAAGTGCGCAATATTTTGGTATTCTAAATCCTTAAACCCCAGGCCTCCATTTATTTTACACTTTGTCAATTTTGTCCAGCTTTTCCAATGAATGCTTCTTTCCTTTCCATTGTTTGTCCACCAGAACCTCACAATTGCTACTTCGATTCTTTTGCAAAAAGATTTAGGGAATTTGATGACGTTCATAGCGTAGGTTGGAATCGCTTGTATTACTGCATTTATCAAAACCTCTTTTCCGGCTTGATTTAAAAGTTTCTCTTTCCATCCTTGCATCTTATCTATTATCTTCTCCTTTATCCACTCCAAAGCCCTATTTTTGAATCTTCCCCATCTCGCTTGTAACCCTAGGTATATTCCAGGATCCTCCCACGATGTCATTCCGGTGATCTCTTCTATATTCACCCTCCTTTGTATAGATACTTGACTTCCAAAAATCAGCCCGAATTTTTCAGTGTTGATTCTTTAACCTGATGTCTCCATGTATTTGTTTAGCATCTGAATAAGTTGATACATCTCGTCTTCCTGCACACCTGCAAAAATTATATAATCATCAGCGAATAACAAATGAGTAATAACCGGTGCTGATGGAGCTAACCTTATTCCAGAAATAAGATTATCCCTCATCGCCTTTTTCATGAGAATTATGAAGCTTTCAGCTGCCAAGATAAAGAGATAGAGTGATAGAGGATCTCCTTGTCTGAGACCTCTTTGAGGGAAGATCTTGATTGACAGTTTTTCATTTATTTTGAATCTATAAGTAGCAGTTTTCACACAGCTCATCACCAACCCCACCCATTCATTACTGAAACTGAACTCTTCCATGACCCTTTGCAAGAACTTCCATTCCAATCTACCGTAGGCCTTATTCATATCCAATTTTATGGCTAGGTCTTGACTTCCCGAGTTTCCTTTTCTGTTTAACTTATGAAAAACTTCCTACACTATAACTATATTATCTTGTATGAGTCTTCCTTTAACAAAAGCACTCTAAACTGGAGATATGATGAGATCAAGCACTTTTCTTAATCTCCCCACCAAGACCCTTGTTACAATCTTATATATAAAGTTACAACAACTAATGGGTCTGAGCTGATTGAGGCTTTCCGGTTGACTTACTTTGGGTATCAAAACAACAGTTGTTTCCCCTAAGTCCTCAGGTATAGTACCGTCTTCAAAAATTTGCTTCACTAAACCACAAACTTCTTTGCTCATAATATTCCAGTGTTGTTAAAAAAATAACCCATTTAATCCAACTGGCCCCGGAGCCTTTAATTTTCCCATACTAAATACTGCCTCCTTTATTTCCTCATCATTAATTTTTGCCATCAGCTCCTCATTCATCTCTCTAGTGACTCTCCTTGGTATGTCTTTTACGCACTCTTCCAGGTTCCTATCCCTTTCAGAAGTAAACAACTTAGTTTAATGCCTTTCTACTAACCTCATTATGTTTGCTTCTCCTTGTATCCACTGACCTGTTCCATCTTTCACTTTGTCGATTCTAATCCTAATTCTTCTCTGAATGGTTGTTGCATGAAAGAAGGCTGTGTTTTTGTCACCCCATTTTAGCCATTTCAGCCTTGATCTTAGGCCCTAATATTTTTCCTCTTGTTTCTAAAGTTCTGATATTTGGGTCTTCAATTCTCTCCCTCTTCTTTGATCTCTTTCTGTCAAATCGGCTTCTTGGATATGATGTAACTCTATTTTCTTTCTTTCTTTCTATTTCTTTATCTGCTCTCTTAAATTTTCGTCTGCTCCATTCCATCAACCCCTTTTGCATCTATTTCTCTTCTTTGTGAATTGACTCCAACAATTTCTGTTACCCTCGTCCTGTTGCCAACTCTTCTTGATCACCTATTTGCACTCCTCATGATCTGCCAAAAACGCCTCAAACTTGAACTCTTTTTTTATCCGTCCTTGCGGTTGAGTTTCCAAAATAAGCGCACAGTGGTCTGAACTTATAGCCATAGCAGCCTGTAGAATAACGTTCTGGTATATCTACAGCCATTTCTAATTCACTAACACTCTATCTAGTCTTTTCCTAGTGATAACGTTATTTCTAGGATTACTAAACCATGTATATTTACTGCCTTTAAGATCAACATCTATTAAACCATTATCATCTATAAACCTTCTGAAAGTTTCTAAATAAATTCTTGGTTTTCTTAGATTACTGAACCAAGTATATTTACTTCCTTTAAGGTCAACATCCACTAAACCATTATCATCTACAAATCTTCTAAATGTTTCCAAACAGATATTTGGTTATGGAAGGACACCTACCTTCTCATCTTAACTTAATATATCGTTGAAGTCCCCCAAATAAGCTTGAGGTTCCTCCTTACTCATGTTACTTACTATAAGCTCATGCCATAATTTCTTTCGCTTTTGAAAAACTAGATTCTCGTACACAAAAATACCCCGTCATTTCGAATCATTATTGATGTTAATATTAGCTTTAATATAATTATCACACAAAAAATGCGTTCATTATATTAAGCTAATGATATTTTTTCATAGCAGTCCAAAATATTTTTCTTTTTGATGAGATAGCATTCTAAAGTATACAACTTCTATTTATGTAAAACTATGCCCTAACTAATAATTACTAATAGTTGGTGTCAGGTGTGCACATAATTAAAGTCACCTAATTAATATTATTTTGTACAATGTCAGAGAGTTACAATATCAACAGCCTGTTCTAATTATAGACCAGCTCAATTTGAGGCTCTCCACCAATTAATCCAAATTCTAATTCAAATTAACAAAATTATTATGACCCTTAATGTATACCATTTTCTGCATTCATTCATTTACTTGATTGTTTTTTTTCTTCGATCTGTACCATTTAATTTCATTTTTTTCAATTTTAGACGGTAGGTATATATCTTTGATAAGAATAAAGAAATTTTTTTCTATTATTGAGTTACAATCTCGATCTAAGAAGAGGAGAAACGTACAAAGACCGATCTTTAAATTAAAATCTCCTACAGTATTATCACATATAAAAAATAAATAATCAATCAAGACCAATCAAATCAAAGCCAAACACAAAGAATCTTTCATCAACAATTACAGAAATACACACAAGAAAACAACTAAAAAATAAAGAAGAGTTTATCCCCACTTAAATCTAAACACACTCAATGTTCGCCCTTAAGACACCAATATAGCTAGACTTTCACCTTCCAAAAAACTCAGACTTCTAATAATAACAAATATTCATACCTCACCTTCTTACAGAAATTAATACTCATAAAAGCTGAAGCTATTCACATAAAATGCATTATCTCCTCTTAACACTTTTTATTGGCATCTTTTTTATGCTAACACCAAACAACACCTTCTCCTCATATATACAAACTACGAAAAAGTCTAGCAAGCCAACTACAATCTAAACCAATTCAAGCTAATTCTTTTGTATTTCTAGTTTTGAAATTAAATTAGGATAATGAAAAGTTTTTTTCTTTTTTATAATAGACCTCTTATTTTTTTTTAACTAATTGATTCTAGTTGACTATATTTTTTAATTGATTTTCTAGCAAAATCAATATAAACCACTATTCCATACACTTCAACAAAGTAATTATGTTAGAGAATTAGAAGGAGAAAAAAAATAATTTCAGTGATTAAGAGTCTATAGTTTTTAGAGTCAATTATGGTAAGAGCAATAAGCTAGTATTAACCTCAAATCATTTATTCATGAAACAAAGTAACAAACTCAACATAATGATTCCTATTTCTTTCAACCATATCAAAAACATGCACAGTACATGTTCCATGAAAGTCCACTGTGGTGTCTAGATTTTTTTTGTTTTTTCTTTAAGAAGTTTTGCTTACAACATCTTATTCTATTTGAAGGATATCTGTTCTATCTCTCATTGATCAAGCACTATTTCCCACCCACACCATTGACCACACCATTTCGACATCCTTTAGGAGTATTTCCCTGAAGATGGAAACATAGGAAGCGTTGCCCTTCATGGGCAGTTTCTAACAATCAAAAGTTCGGTTCAATTCGGATGTGATTACTCATCTAGTCAACAAAAAAGGGATAAGTTGTTCTTCCGGCAGACCTCGCAGTAACAATGTTAAATTGTTAACAATGGGCTAGGGCTGGTAATGGGTAGGGTAGGGTAGGGTTTTGACCCTACTTTAATCCTACTTGCGAGTTGAAAATTTTATTAAAATTCTACCCTACCCTACCCGTAAGAATACCCGGACCATACTCAACCCTACTCGCAGGAATACTCGGACAGTATCCTACCTTACCCGCAGCGGGTCGGGTAGCCTACTATACCCGAACGGGTTGGAACGGGTTGGGTACCCGCGGGTAGGGTATGAAATGTCAGCCCTACAATGGGCTCTAGAATTGACTTAATAAAGTAAAAAAATACTTTACCCCAAATTACCTTATAAACCTTAACATTAGGATAACATTGAACATCCGGCCATTGTTAACTGTGCAGAAGTAAATCAAATCAAAAGAAATAACCATCTAATTAAAAATAATGAACATAATCATCTGCATACCTATTGAATTGAATATCCAATATATTTATTATTTACATTATTTAATATTCTCATTGTCGACTTATACTTTTCTTAACAATAAATATAATAAAACTAAAAGAGTATATAAAAAGTACATAAACTATATATAGCCATTAATTTCACATTAATTTTCTCTGTTA
>NC_029790.2:4405080-4410907 GCF_000816755.2 Arachis ipaensis | reverse complement strand
GTTTAGTAAAATTGTTTTTAATATTTAAAATAATTTTAATAAATATAAATATAATAAAAAATAAATATAGATATTTATAATATATAAAATTATGTCAAACCTTTTAATTTTTAAAGACATTAGTTAAAAACACAAGAATTAATCGGATCAAACATGATAAAATTTGGAACTTACTTTGGATTGAATTATGGATACTTTTTTATTTTTTAAATATGTTAATCCAATCAGATATATGGTACTTAGATAAATTTTTATTTGTTTAATATGTGATTATAATTAATTATAGTAGAGTACATATAAAATACATACGAAATACATAAAAAAATATATGTAGTTAACCGAATCTGCTTTTTTTTTCTCTCTTATTCACTTGTTTTAAATTTAATTCCAAATTTCTTATCAAATATTCAACTATAAATAGGTTCTCTCAATCCATTATTTGCATAGTACTGCTGAGGTAATTAATATATATTCATAATCAATTATCAAATAATCAAGCGGTATTATGGTTATTCTCTGGTGTTCTAAGCATGATGTTTATAATGTCTGCCATCTAAACAGAGAAAAAATTTGACGAAACAAAATAAACAAAAGAACAAAAGAAATGAATATGTTTTTAGTAATAGTAAATGTAATAAAACTGGAAGAGTATATAGATTATCTAAATGGCCATTAATTTCACATTATTTTTTCTCTGTTACTACTTACTAGTTTTATATCGAATTATTTTTACTTAATTTTTTTGGGATTTAACCTCATTATTTATTAAAAACAGCATAATTATTATAATTGATAAATCAAAATACATTAAAGTAACTTTTACAAGATATAAGTGATAAAAATTACGTTTAGTAAAATTGTTTTTAATATTTAAAATAATTTTAATAAATATGAATATAATAAAAATAAATATAAATGTTTATTATATATAAAAAATTTTTAAAACCTTTTAATTTTTAAATACATTAGTTAAAAACAAGAATTAATCGGATCAAACTTGATAAAATCTAAAATTTATCTTGGATTGACTTGTTGATACTTTTTTTTATTTTTAAATAAGTTAATCCAATCTGATATATGTTACTTAGATAATGTTTTATTAGTTTAACATGTGGTTATAATTAATTATAATACAAAATATATAAAAAAGTACATAAGAAATACATAAAAAAAATATATGAAGTGTAACCACCTAATACTTTTTTTTTATTTTTTTATTCATTTCAAAATTTTTAAAATAAGAAGAACTCATTTTTCTATTTAATCAACAAAATTTTTTATTTTAGATTTCATATATATAATAAATAAAAACAAACATCATAAACACCATTGCAGTCAATCAATAAAGAGTAAATAAGATACACAGATAATCTTAATTTTTTTATTTTGCATAACTATGGCTAAAATATAAGTGCTTAATGTTCTGTATCTATGTTCTTGATATTTTTAGCTTAATCAAATAGCGTATTGCTTTGCACCCAGGGACGGATCCAAGTGCAATGGTGTGGGGACAAACGCCCCCACTAAAATTTGAAATTTTTTTGAGTAGTATATGATAATAATATTTATTTACCCCATTAGATTATTAAATTTGATTCCATAATAATTTTTTACTCAACTTTTGGTATTTAATCGTCAATTTAAAAGTTTTATATTAGATATTCGTTAGAATGATCAATTCTCAGATTTAAACAAAATTATTGTTTTTTTAGATCAACTAAAAAAAATATTATTTATCTTCTTTTCAAATTAGCTTTAATTTTTATGTAAATGTACATAAAAAATAATTATTTGTATAAAATATATATTAAAATATAAAATACATATTAAAAATAAGTTAAACAATACATATATTTATACACAGATATATAGTGGTTAATAGATAATTTAATATTTAATTTTTATATACACATATTATTTTTATTATAAAAAAAATTATCGTGTTATATAAATTTTGCCCCCACTACCAAAATTTTATGGATCCGTCACTGTTTGCACCGCATTGTTCCTGGGGATGGTACAGAAGAAGGGGTGAGAAACAAAAGTTTCTCATTAGTTTATCTATATGGTGTCATTTTATCAATCTTCAACCACTCTAAGTTTTAAAATGAAACAATGATAATGCAATGTTTTTCAATTATTATTTTCAAAAGATTTTGTTAGTTGGAGTAGTGTGACTTTTAGATGTTTCTCATGTTATGAGATACGTGACTTACAACAAAATGCTCGTAACGTTAAAATATATAAAATGCAAACTCATAAACCTTGATTTAATGTTCTTGTAAGTCATAAAGCAAGGCAAAATAAAAAAGAGAATAATAATAATATTGGCATAAATAAATCAACCAGAATGAACTTTTGAATAAAATAATAATAATAAATCATAAATCAAACAAAAATAATTTTTGGATAAAAGAATGATCCTTAAATGAAAAAAAAACATAATCATGAATTAAATAGAAAGGATCTTTGATCTTTGAGTAAAATGAAAATAATAAACATAATCATAAATCAAACAAAAAAATAAAAAAAAAAACAATCATAATCACACATTGGTATTATATACAATTGAAAAATTTTTAAATGTACCAAGAAATACCGGTATTTCAGTTGTTTTAACTGTTGATTTTAATTAATATATTATATATATATTTTTATAATTCAGTCAACGGTTAAAACAATTGAAACACCGGTGTTCTCGACTTCTCGGTATATTTAAAACTCTTCCTATACAATTATACATGCATTTGCCAGAGTTTAATTTGAGGGAAAAAGAATGATTATTCTTAAATCATGGTACCCAATGTTGTTTTAGCTGAAACGGAAATTGACATTTTGAAATTTAACCGATGAAGCAGATGTTATCAGAAATGAATTAAATGGAAGTTATGTCCTTGAAAGTTGAAATGATGATACGAATTTTAGTGAATGGAAAACCAAACAGAAGCCTAGGAAGTAGGAAGGAACTAAGGTTCCCGTGACCAAAATCGTAACAGCTTTTAATAAAGTTTATTGATATGTCATTGTTGTATCTTTGTCCATTCCGTGGCGGCTCCATTCTCAGTTTCCGTATTTTTCTATTTGGTTTTCTACCCTCAGAGAGGTCCTAGAACCTTCATTGACTCTTCTTTTTGGGTTTCATTTTTTTTTAATCTGAATTGACTTTTCTCTTTGGTTGGAAATAATAACAAAAAATCTGATCAGTTTAGAGAGAGAGAAAGAGATGGTTGGTGAAAAATAAAAAAATTAACTTTAAAATACTATTGATTTACAGATTTTGTTTTTGATATTGGAGTAGCAATGATATTTTTTCAAAATGTAGGTTGATGGGTGTTATTCTCAAATGTGGAACTATTTAATTAGATAAACAAAAATTGGATTGTCCGATTTGTGAGAAGTACAGAAATCGGACCGTCATTTGTGAGAATACAAAAATCGGACTAAGAGATTTGTGAAATCGGACCGAGGGATTTGTGAGAGAACAGAAATCGAAGAATTTCTGTTAAAAAAATTAAAAAATTTGAAGTATAGAAATCAGACCTCTGATTTGTGTATTTTCCACACTTTTGAAAAATACCAAAAATTACAATGTTAAAGTATATCACCACTTTTACTTCCATATAAAAAAAAAGCCATTGATTTAAGTGTAATATAATTTGCTTTTTGCGATTGCAAAAAGGTCTTTTGTGCGGATTGCAAAAAGAATTTTATATTCATATCTAATTTTTTTAGACAGAAAAATAATTTTCTTTTGTCAAAATGAAAAATAAATAAATGTGCGGGCTAGATATGTTTTGGGCTTGGCTGGGAGTAATGCTGGGCTTCTAGGCCTTTTATAACATATGAACTTGGCCCAATGTTATGAAGATAAAACAATATCTTAAAAAAAAAAAACAGCAATATTCTTCTTTATTTCTTTTAATGATTTTTACCTCCTTTGATTTGGAGTTATGATTCTTCATATCATACTCCCTTTCTTAATTAAAAAGAAAAAGAAAAACGTAAAGAACAATGTTGTTCAATTGTTCTCATTGATAACACACTAATCAATATTTTAGTGGAATTGCACATTATAAAAGCTATTAATTAATTTTTGGATAATTGACCTCTCACTGTCTTATATATGTTGCAACTATCATCACTTTAATCCAAATATGTCAATGTTATATGGATTCAATTGGCTTGTAGAATTAAATGAATGAATATATGCTTTCAATTAGACAACACTGTATGCTCCATTCTCCATTGTTTCATCAAGATTAGATGTGACTTAATTAATTACATCTACTTTTTTGTGACACTGATGAAAGCTCATATCAACAAGCACAAAGTCAAAGGAAGGAAAAAGAAACGGTTTGGGAACAAATTTAATATCGATTCGATTTGATTATCTTGTCTCCTATTCTTTTGTTTTTCACATTGATGATTTTCTTCGGGTAACTTGAATTATATGGGAAAATAGATATCTTCTATAGCGATATGTCTATAAGGGGGTGCCAAGTTCCCAAAAATAATTTCTACATGTAATCTTATTGTAACAAAAGCGCCGAATAGCGACGATTTATTTTTTTAAAAAAACCAATCTAAGTGATTTTTAACTGGAATTCTTTAGCTTATAAGAGTTAATTATTGCAGCGATTTTTAGAAACTGCTGGTATAACAGCCATTAAATTGATTATGCATACATACTGAATAATTTTTGAGATATTATATCACTCTATTATTAGAGGTTGTTAAAACATCAAGTTTATTTGAGTTAGTTATGTACATCACTGAAGATGGTCTTCGTGTGCCAAAAGTAGCCGGACGTTGGTTACGCAATTAGTCTGTTAAAGTACTTTTGACACACATAAGCCATCTTCTGTGGTTACAATTGTTATTTTATTCTTATATGAATACATTTGTCAGCGTCTGTATCTTTTATGGATATAAATGATAATTTATTTTTATGTTAAAAATAAAACATAAAATAAAAATACAACCGAATTAGAATTTTTTCTTTTTCTTTTTTTTTCTTTTCTTTTGTTCGCCTCAGCTGTTTTATTATTTTAACTATAAATTAATCAATTTTTTAAATAATTATTTATATTGTTAATATAAAATATAATTATTTTTGTTAATATGATATTATGTAATTAGATATAAATATAAAATAAAATATATCAAAATTAAATTCTTGATATATATAGGAATTAGGAAAGGTAAAAATGACTAAGTAAAACTTACATATATATGAGGTATCCTTGTAATTAAGGAGAAAATGGAGATTAAGTTAAAGATTAAGGTGGAAGAAGAGGAGCACAAGTGTGGTTGAAGGAATGGGCAATGGACCCATGTTGGTCCCCATGATAGGGAGCCATAATAGCCGGCCAAAATTTCCATCTCACATTATCAAACAAACAACAATGAGGTGTAAGATAAGGGGACTCTTTCTCTCTCCCTCTCTCTCTCTCTCTTTGCCCCTACCACCAAATCAAAGTTACCTAGGTCACTTTCTTCTCTTATAAAAATTATATAAATCAATTTAGATTAGTCGACTGGTTAACTCATTCGTCTGCTTAAATAAATATCAGGAGTTTAAATCATACTTTGTGTATGTAACAACTTATTAATCAGCGATAGACTCTTAAAAGAACTAAAATTCGCATCGTTTAGTTCTTGATCTATCAGATTAGAAATATTACAGACAACCAAAAGTTTACAAAAAAATATTATGTATTATTATTATATATTTTATTTTTATATCATAAAAAATATACAAAGAATTTACAAAAAAAATAGTATAAATATGATTTTTTGTATTTTTAAATTTATCAATTTATTTACT
>NC_029790.2:4404158-4405055 GCF_000816755.2 Arachis ipaensis | reverse complement strand
AAGCACAATGAGCTAAGACAAGGTTTCTTTTTGGAAAAAAAAAATTCAAATCAAAAGATTTTTTTATATTAGTAAAAATTACACCTAACTATCAATTGTGCTAGATCTCGTGGTTATTGGGATATACATGAATTTTCTAGGTTTTTAATATATTTCACCATTTATTTATTTTTTTGGGGCGCTCTTTGGCCCATTTCAAATGACAAAGTTAAATTGTTTTTTTTTTTTTTTTAAAAAGAGAAAGAAAAGTGAGGAACTCTACCTTATTAGCCCTCCATTTTATTTGCATAAACAAAATTTGATGGGGACCATAGATTCTTTCCTTACCTTAATTTGTAGTACATGTAAGTGAATCAATGCATTTGCAGTTTTGCACATACAAGGGTTTGTGCATGCTCCTTTCTTATCATTGGCCTCACCTTTGAAAATGAGTGTGAGAGAGACACACACAAAATAAATATTGAAATAAATTGTGCTTCATTTAGGTATTATTTTTCAAATATAGAAATTCATAAATAAATAATGTAACACTAGTCCTTACTTCTTGTTGCATATGATTAAACAATGCTGGCAATAACATCTACCACGTGGAATTAGTAAATATAGTGTTCAGAGAATTTATTGTGAGTCAAATAATATGGCAGCAGCTTTGTATTCTTATCCTATATTAATCATTCATTATTGGTTCATTAGTGGATAATTTTGTTTATGAATAAAAATATATTAATATTAGTACTATTACTCATGCCATTTTTTGTAACATGTATAGTCAATGCAAGTTTCAATTTGAAATTTCAAAATCTCTATGAATTAGTTTCAATAGTAAACAATACTAAGTATATTTTTTTAAGTAATATATACCATTGATTTTATAATTTTAGATTGAGTTTAGTTTCA
>NC_029790.2:4401848-4403703 GCF_000816755.2 Arachis ipaensis | reverse complement strand
TATATAGATTTATACAAGTATACAAAATAAAAAATAAAAATTATATGAGGAATGACATTGTAAAAAATAAAAAATAAAATTATCATTTTCCTTAAATCTAAGATGATTAAGAATTAATGATAAAAAATGATAAAGACTTCAGCAGTGAAAATTACAGTGAGAAAGAGATAGAGAGAGAGAGAACAAATAAAAGAAGAGGGACTATGAAAAAGGTTCTTAATGTGAGTAGAATTGCTATAGAAGTAAAATGAATGATCACAAAAATAACAATTACAATGTGTAAGCTATATATACATCTAAATTAACTTTGATTAAGTCACCAAAAAAAATTAACTTTGATTAAATTTATCCTCTAACTAACTTAAGTTTTAACTGTTTTCTAACTCTAGTAACTTAGTAACTAATAATCTCTAATAGCTAACAAGCTCAGCATTAATATCTATATCAACTAACATCTCCCCTCAAACTAGTAGCGTGAATATCTAACAATCCTAGTTTGCCACAGCAAGAAGAAAATGGTCATGGACCAATGTTTTGGTGAGAAAGTCCGTTGTCTGGTTGGCAGAGGTCACGGGTAACAACTTCAGGGTGCCTTCATTGGCCTTGTTGCTCACGATATGACAGTCGGCTTCAACGTGCTTGGTACGCTCACGAAGAATAGGGTTGGCAGCCATATGAAGTGCAGATTGGCTATCGTTATACAGCGTGAACGACTTCTCATGATTCACACCAAAAATCCTTAACAAGCGGACAAGCCATAACCCTTCATAAGTCGCATTCGCTAATGCGCGGTACTCGACCTCGGATGAAGAGCGGGAGACTGTTTGCTGCTTGCTGCTTTTCCAGGAAATTAGGGCAGTTCCAAGGAAGAAACAGTACCCGGACAGGTTGTCCAATCGGCATCAGCAAACCCAGTGAGTGTGAAGTCACTATTCAAAGGGAAGAACAGTTCTGTGCCAGCAAGGACTCTCTTTAAGTAGCGTACAATCCTCAGGATAACTTTATGGTAATTATTAGTTAGAGATTCTAAGTACTGACTTAGCTTACCTATCGCAAAAGCGATGTCGGGTCTGGTATTAGTGAGCTATTGGAGCTTACCAATCAATCACCTATGTGTTGCTGGATCTACCATGGATTCCGTATATGTCTTGGGTAGATAAACTATGTAGCCCATTGGTGTCGACACAGGTTTGGCATCAAGTAAGCCAAATTTTTCAATTAAATATGTGGTGTACTTCTTCTGATACAAAGTCATCCCTTTCGTGCTATATGCTATTTTCATGCCCGAGAAATACTTGAGCTGTTCCAAATCCTTGATGCTGAAATGTTCATCTAAAAATTTTTTGATTCAGTCTATCTCACTAGCATCATTTCCAGCCAAAACAAGATCATCCACGCTCACTGCACCATGATAAAAGTCTGAGCGGCAAAAGTTGCATCAGTGACGAGAATCGAATAAGGCATAAGAGGAAGAAGAAATAACTACTCGAGACTCTCGATTTGGCCCATCTATGGCGAATGAGGAACGAATGGAGGATCCAGCTTCAACGATGGAGGATGAATTTTTTCCAAACATTTAATCACCGCACCATGATAAAGATTTGAGTAGTGAAGGTTGGAGAGAGAGAAAGAGAGAGAGATCACAAAAGTAATTTTATTATAATGTGTAAGCTATATATATATATATATATCTAACTCTAAGCTAACTCTGATTAGATTTATCCTCTAACTAACTCATTTCTAAGTGTTTTTTCATTCTAGAAACTTAGTAACTAATAATCTCTAATAACAAACAAGCTAATCATAAATATCTATATCAACCAATAATTTTGTATATCACTATTTTTTTTTATTA
>NC_029790.2:4400643-4401422 GCF_000816755.2 Arachis ipaensis | reverse complement strand
AAATATATACAATTTTTATTTAAAAAAAAAACAAATAAAATTCAGGGGGTCATTGCCCTTTTCCTAAATGAGATATAGGATTTTCATCAACTTTGAATTCACAACATGTATAGGTCCGTTGGAATATTAGGTCTTTATTTCTGTTCTCTATTTTTCTTCTTCTTAATATATGAATTGCTAAGCTTAAAAAGGTCGAGAGAATTTTAAAGCTTTTCTTAAATTTTTTTAATCAAAAACTAAATAAAAAAAAATAATATAATAAATATTTTGAATTTAAAAATAAACTGATAAGTAAAAACAGATCATTTTCTTTAAAAAATTATCAACTTCACATTATCATATAAGTAATTACGCTCATAATTTTGGTGGATACGTGGTTTTCAACTTTTCTATCATAACAGAAATTAATATATGGTAACACAATATTATGATTATTGATTAACATAACAAATAAACCTCTCTCTCTCTCTCTCTCTCTCACTCTCTCTCACTCTCACTCCGCCGCCACATTGACCCTCTTCAAAGTGTGAGAATAATAAATTAATAATAATAATAAGGCTCTTATTTATGCACGAGAGTTTGAATCATTGACTCACGTTAAGTTTGTACCATTTCTAAGACCTCATCAACCCTGTTATAGACATGTCTTTTTTTTTTAAGAAAAAGAAAACCATCTCTATCCTGTTTTGGAGTTGTGGCCTTTTCCTTTAACCAAAAGACTACATATATAAAATAAAAGAAACCCTAAACAACCAACTATAATATAAACTGATTCAATT
>NC_029790.2:4388421-4400437 GCF_000816755.2 Arachis ipaensis | reverse complement strand
TGTAACTAATATATTTTTTAATTAGTTAGCTATAATTGGTTATACTCCAAATTAATTTCTTAGCGAAATTCATAAAATAAATATAATTAATCTTTGATAAATTGCATCAACATTCGTAATAAACTAATAATGTATTATGTTGTTCCCCTAAAAGAACTCACCAAACATGTTGCTTTGATAATTGATTGATTTTCGATCATTATCAAATTCGTTGATAGGACAATTCATACCACGAATGCTCATCCCACGCAAACAAACTCGGCAACTTCATGATTAAAGATTTATTAATTATTGTTTTTCGTTAAATGATATTTAAAAGTTAATTAAAAGTATTTTAATCATTAGGCGTTATTCTTTCAAAAAACAACTACTCAATAGGTTGTTTGGAAAGCCTTTAAATTGAATTTTTTTTCTAATAAATTGGTTTAGTTATATAGTTTGGAACCAACTATTAACATGGAAAATACTTCGATCTGAACTTAGTTACATAAGAACATATAATCATCACTACTTACACTTATTTTCCATTGATTCATGAGAAATTTGTACACCACCCTTCCACCTCACTTGAAAAAGGTAAGAAACATGCCATGTCTTTTTTGTAAAAAAATAAAAAAAAAAATCCTAAACTATTTTTTAATTTGACAAGTCAAAAGACGAGATTAAATTTCTATTTAAAAATATGCTATTAGTTAATAAATTGTTGGATGCGCAAAACGAAATTCAAACTAATAATGCATATTTCAAGAATTAGAATTTGAACTATGACTATCATCTTATAGGAGTTTGACATTGCTACTAGGCTATTTCTTATTATTTTTGTAAAATTAATTCTAATTAAGTTCTAATAAAAAACATGATTACAAAGTAATACATCGATTGATTATATTGTAAATTATACAATAAAAATGACAAGTAGCGGTGTATGTCTTTTTTTTGTTTTCCATTCTGATATGTACAAGTATTTTTTATTTTTTATTTATGCGTAAAGTATTAAATTGGTCCTTTATGTTTGAGTGTAATTCTGTTTTAGTCTTTAAAGTTTAAAGTGTTTTATTTGAATTCAAAAAAAAATCATTTAGCTTTAATATAATCTCACCGTGAGGTCAAAGTTAAATAATTAACAAAAAAATCCTATATTACAGCAGTACATGAACAAGATCGATAATCTAAAGAACAAGTATAAGCTTTAGAAGCACAAAATCAGCCGTGAATGTATCAATACATTTATTTATCATTTTTCGTTAGTTTTATAGAAAATATTTCACTTAAATTGTAAGAAAAATGATAAATAAATTTATTGATGCATCCACGATTAATTTTGTGCCTTTGGAGCTTGTATTTGTTCTCCAAGTTATCGATCTTGTTTTTGTATTGTGGTCATATAGGATATTTCGTTAATTATTTAATTTTAATCTCATAACGAGACTATATTAAAGTTAAATGAATTTTTTTAATTTAAATAGGACAATTTAATATTTTACCTTTTATTATTTTTTGGTGGCTTATCTTTTATTTAATTAATAGAAGGTATTTCAGTTTCTCTACATATCTTTAACCTAACTTAGAAGAGTCAAAGACCAGTTAGTTAATAAGAAGAGCGAGCCCTAATTTCTTTCTCAATACTCTAATCCCAGCTCTCTCATTTGAAAACCTGAATATCCAATTTTTAACATTACATTTTTTTATAAACACTCTTTAAATTGGATTTTAGGTACTAAAATAAAATCAAAACATTTTTAAAATATAGTCTTTTTATCTTTTTTTTTTTATGTTCTTTGATGATTTGACTGCATCCACTAACCATAATGGACTTTATGCCTAAATTCCGTAACCGTACGTACACCATGTCATTGGCGGATTCCAACACATGATTCTAATGCACTTCAATTCAACCGGTTCGTCCGGTCACCTCCCAACACTTACTCACCTAACCGGTAATCTCACTCGCCTTTTCACCTTTTTCACCGCTTTTCCTGTGAACGAAGAATAATATATAGAAAAGTATGAGGTTTTATCCTATGTGTACAATGGAGTTAATTTAAAATTAAAATTAAATTATAGGTAACTAATTAATTTTGAATAGTTTTTAATTTAAAATTTAAATCAAATATTAAGATTACTGTGTATTTTGAAAACAAATAAACTACCTCCTTCTTTCACTTCTCTCTCAATACGGTTTGTCAGCGTTCTATACCTTTCTTATGGAGTCTCGCTGATACACTAACGCCACGGTCATCAGCCGCCACTAGAAATTGCACCGACACTGTTCCGACTGGTGCCGTTGCCGCACAGGCCACCGTCAAGGAAAGACGCGCATATTGTATGGGTCGAACTAACGGCACCGCAGCAACCCGGACGTCCAGCGCATCCGTTGCAGCCGGTGTGTGCCTTCTTCCGACACTGTCCTCACCTCCTCTAATGCGCATTCGCTTTCTCCCATTCCCTTAAGTCTCTTCTCACCGATGATACCACCATGTTCTTCTTCTTCGGATTCAAGCATGGTTAGCTTTTGAGCCATATACTTCACAACAGTGCCGTTTTTGTCATGACTAGTTATTTAAAAGTAAGTGTGAATGTTTAAATTTTGTACTGTGCATGCAGCAATCTATTGGCTAACAGTAGATTCTTAAATAGAATTTAGATCCGCGAATGATTAATAATGTTAACTGTTAAATAATTTTTTTAATCGTTTACTATCTCTTTTTTATATTTAAAAATCAATATAATATATTTATTTTAAGGGTAAAGTACTAAATTGGTCCCCTAAGTTTGGGCGTAATTCTGTTTTGGTCCTTAAGGTTTAAAGTGTTCTATTTGAATCCAAAAAAGTTTCATTTAGCATCAATTTAGTTCCACAGTGAGGTCAAAATTAAATAATTAACAAAATGTCATACATAACAACAGTACAAGAACAAAATCGATAACTTGGAAAACAAGTACAAGCTCCAGAGAGGCATAAAATCAACCATTGATACATCAATACATTTATTTATTATTTTTTATAATATAAATAAAATATTTTCTATAAAACTAAAGAAAATGATAAATAAATGTATTGATGCATCAATGGTTGATTTTGTGTTTCTAGAGCTTATACTTGTTCTCCAGATTATCGAATTTGTTCTTGAACTGTTGTTATGTAGGACATTTTGTTAATTATTTAATTTTGACCTCACTGTGGGACTAAATTGATGCTAAATGAAACTTTTTTAGATTCAAATAGAACATTTTAAACCTTAAAGATCAAAACAGAATTACGCCCAAACCTATAGACCAATTAAATACTTTACCCTTATTTTAAATATGCACAAGAAACAAGCCTTCATTATAAATTACATGGTTATTGATATACAATTTTGGTAAAACTTGATATAACTTATCTTTATTATATTCTAGTATGATGTAATAAACTATAAAAAATTATAAGCATTATAACTTTACTTAAATTAGTATCGGTGCTATTTGATCTTAACCCATCCTGTCTTCATTATCTATCTCCAATGTTTTAATCTTGACACTCTAATACTCTATCATGTTTATTGTTATCTCCCCTTTATTGGTTGTTCAGTCCTCCATTTAGTAGAGATGACTGAAACTTTTAGTAGAGATCTGTGGTCCAACTATGTTGGTGCAGTTGAATTTTTTTCTAATAATCAAGTATCTTAATTACTTTTACAACAAAATTATAACTTCTTTAAAGAAGAGGAAGACATCACAAAAAAACGGATAAATTATAACGAAAGTTTTAATTAGTCATATAAGTTTTTTCATATTTTGTTAGATTTTTTTATATAAAAATGTTTAAATTTGGTAAATTTTTAAAAAATTTCTTTTCTTAGAATCAATACGTTGATTGTTGGTTGTAATCCATTTAGTTGAAGAATCCCTTTTATTATTGTTGTTGACCCAAATGATTCAACTTATAGTCTTGTTCATACAAATATATACCTATTTTTTAATATATTGTTGAGCTACTGTAAAAAATTTTCAAATTTGATCAATTTATTCTATTCTCATTATTTATTTTGCACTAAAATTAGTTATTTTAATTGGTGTTTGTATTAAGATATTTAATATTATTCTAAAAAATTACCAGAAATAACATATTCTTATACTTATTTAAGTTTCAACATTTTATTCCCAAGCATAAATTACTCGTCAGAATCAAATTCCTTTGGAGGGTGAGGAGGAGCATATTCTCATGTTATGAGCTATAAAAAAGTTATTATCTACATTATTAATCATATGATAGTAATGTATAATAGTTATTTTGCTTTTATACTATTAACATTGTTTATTTCAATATAAAAATATCAAACCTTAGAGCGTAGAGAAGGAAGAAGAGGAATTGAAAATGTTGAAAGAGAGATAAGTTGAATCAATAAAAATGAGATGATTCTATTATGAAATGAGGTGAAAGTGAATTACAATGAGAAAGGAAATTGTTATTTATAGACTAGCTAACAAAAGTTTGTAGCATGTGCTCCTTCTAATTAAGAGTTCGTTCTTCAAAAAGTAATTTTTTTGAGTTTTTGACTTATGAAAAATAGTAGTATTAATGTCTAGTGTAATTTTTAAAATCAAACTGTGATTTTTTAAGAAGCTATTTAGAAACTTATAGAGAAGTTAAAAAAATGACTTCTCTCATAATATTATTATTTTTTTATCGTATTTCTATAAAATAAACAATTTTAGAACTAAAAATTTAAATACAAAATAACTTATTTATAAACTACTTTTAATATAGCCATTTATTGTTTAAGCTATTTTTTTAAAAAGAACTTAATTAAACTTAATGAGTTTGAAAAACTCTAATTTAAATTGATGATGATCAAACATTATTAACACAATTAACTGTAAAATTATTAATTAAAATCTTCATAATTATATTTGCTAATTTAATAATTTTGTTGGTGCAGATCTATTGGGCCGAAAAAAAAAATTGGCTAGTCCAACTCATATACTCAGCCTTGATATTATATTGCTGAGATCATGATGGCTGAATTTATAGTTATGTTACTTGGGCCGAATAAAAAGAAAAGATCCAAAGTCCAATCCAATGCTTGGTCCGAAACCAATTGAGAGAGAGAAAGCAAATGCTTTGCTTCATTGCTTCCAACGAAATCCATTTCTATCATGTGGTGGAATTCAAATTTTATTAAAGTGAAGTTAATACATGCATTGGAAACATGAGAGAGAGTTAGCCTTTGATTTGATGGACATCATCAAGCTACACGCTACCTAATGCAAGGGAAGTGAAAATTTAAGTTACTTTATCAAAATTCATTAGTTAGTGTTCAAATTTCTCTCTCATCCCTTTCTCATCTTTCTTCTTGTTTTCGATCATTACACAGTAAACTATGGAAGAAACATTGAGCCACCGAAAAAAAGAAAGTGCAAGCAATAAGACCGTCACAATGATGGCAAGAAAAAGAAAACAAAAAGTATGCTGTGGCTGAGATTCTCATCACTTGTGGTAAGATTTGGTGAAGAGATCTTAGCTTCTCTATACCAAAAATGGTTGAAGAAGATTTCGGTCAGAGAAAAAAGATCCTTGGAGAGATGACTTGACTCTGATGTTGCAAAGTTTTGAGGAGGAGTTGGGTGCTGCTAGTGAAGAAGAGGCGGATGAATCCGAGTTCCACTTATCTGATGATTAATCTTTGTTTCTTTCCTTTTCGTTGATATTTGGCTTGTTTCGGCTCAATCTGATACTGTAATAGTTTATTTTGGTACTTTAGACATATGACACTGTGAAATACTCTTGACATTTTGGGTATATTTTGAATATTTTGTTTTCTATGTCATCTTTTGCAGGTGCCCCTTGATGCCAAAAGGGGGAGAAATGACTGGAAAATTGAAATTAAGAAAATAGGGGATGAAATCCTTTTGTGGATTCATGATCACCCTTGCTTCAATATTTTGTTGTGGTGATATGTTTTATGTTAATAATGCATCTGATTGCTGCTGCTTGATGTTTGAGATTTATTTGATTTACCTTGGTAAAATATTTACTATTTTGGATTAAGGAATATTTTTGGCAGTTCCTTTAAGCTGTGACATGTAAATTCTGATAGTTGCTATGTTTTGAGATGATCATGCTTGTTTAAAAATATTTTTCTTATTCTAATTATTTTGCTCTGATATGTTGATTGAAAAATATTTTCAAAAGAATTGAATAGCAACCTCTTGAAACATCAAAAATAGTTTTTGGTTGATATGTACTCAAGTGCTTTGAATGTGATTAAGCAGAAAATTAATTTATGATAACAAATGAGTTTTGCTTATCAAATCAATTCTGCTCATAAATCAAGCAATTCAACATCCTACATAAAATATGTTGAATAACATTGTTGCCTTAGACTTAATACAAATTGTTACAGGTATAAAAGCTTTCCTGGGTAAAATAGCATACATTTAGGAGGAGTCTTGTGACAATTGAAAAAGAGGGAGAAATACTAATCTTCAAAGGGAGTACTCAATACTCTAATCTCTAATCTCTTTCCATTTTAATTTTAATAATGTTTGTCATCAAGGGGGAGATTGATGAGTTTGAAAAACTCTAATTTAAATTGATGATGATCAAACATTATTAACACAATTAATTGTAAAATTATTAATTAAAATCTTCATAATTACATTTGCTAATTTAATAATTTTGTTGGTGCAGGTCTATTGGGCCGGAAAAAATTTTTTTTTGGCTAGTCCAACTCATATACTCAGCCTTGATATTATATTGCTGAGATCATGATGGCTGAATTTATAGTTATGTTACTTGGACCGAATAAAAAGAAAAGATTCAAAGCCCAATCCAATGCTTGGTCCGAAACCAATTGAGAGAGAGAAAGCAAATGCTTTGCTTCATTGCTTCCAACGGAATCCATTTCTATCATGTGGTGGAATTCAAATTTTATTAAAGTGAAGTTAATACATGTATTGGAAACATGAGAGAGAGTTAGCCTTTGATTTGATGGACATCAAGCTACACGCTACCTAATGCAAGGGAAGTGGAAATTTAATTTACTTTATCAAAATCCATTAGTTAGTGTTCAAATTTCTCTCTCCTCTCTTTCTCATCTTACTTCTTGTTTTTGGTCATTACACAGCAAGCTATGGAAGAAACATTGAGCCACCGAAAAGAAGAAAGTGCAAGCAACAAGATCATCACAATGATGGCAAGAAAAAGAAAACAAAAAGTATGCTGTGGCTGAGATTCTCATCAATTGTGGTAAGATTTGGTGAAGAGATCTTAGCTTCTCCATACCAAAAATGGTTGAAGAAGATTTCGGTCAGAGGAAGAAGATCCTTAGAGGGATGACTTGACTCTGATTTTGCTACCACCACAGGAGGTAGCTACAGTGGCTACGTGATGGAAGAGGCAGATATTGGAGTATATGAAGCTATCATAATCATGAAGCATCAAGGGCTATGAGTCCATCTTGGAGGGTAAAACAAGATGGAGGGCTCGGATTGATGAAGATTGGTGACTGTTACGGCCCAGCCCAGGACTCTTGCGGGTCAACCCGACCCGAGCTCCACCCGGCCCGGCTACGCGCCCTTCAACCGACCCGGACACGCGTCCCATACAGCTCACACACAGCTATGGAACAGCGTCCCTGAAAATATGGGCCTGAACTCCAGAGGGGCCCAGGGCTGACATGTATATAAGGGGAAGAATGGCTCTTCCCCCGAGGTACGTCACATCCCTACACTACCCTCATTTCGCCTGCACATATTCTGACAAGGGCGTCGGAGTGTCTTTGCAGGTGGCACCCCCCTCTCTCTCACACGACGTGCTCGGGACCTCCCCAGTCCGGACTGGAAGACCGTGACCAGACGAGCCCTTTCCTTCACCCCGGGTCCTGACCCGAACCGTCCGGTAACCGACCTACCGAACATTGGCGCCGTCTGTGGGAAATCGTCCATGGACTTCGTACTAGTCCAGACAAATACCGGTAGCGAGGCCGCGCCTCCCGTGCTTGGGGGAGGCGCCGTTTCGACAGAAACCCGACAACTACAGAGGTCGCCTCCGAGGGATGCGACGCAGACTCACGAAAGACGCCCCTTCAGAGGAACTGGCGACAACCACGCTAGGATAATACAAGAGTTGCGCCATAGGATGCAAGACTTAGAACGCCGGCTAGCCGAAAGAGAACGCGACCAACGCACCCCGGAGCGAAGCCCCGCCCGTTCCCGTTCAAGGAGCCGCTCGAGGCGCTCACCCAGCCCCCAATACGAGTCGGAGAGCACGGGGGGACGGGGACGAGCCAGAAGAAGAAGTCGAGACCCCATCATTTACGCCCGACACGAGAGACGGCGTGCGTCGAACAGAGGCGAAGAGGACGGCCGTCGGGAAAATGACGAGCCAGGGAGAACTACCCGGGGACCAGTAATAATAGGAGCGACCCCTTTCCACCGTTCCGTACTCGAGGTCCGGCTGCCGAAACACTTCGACAAGCCAACAGACATGAAGTATGATGGAACACAAGATCCCCTGGAACACTTGACGGCCTTTGACGCCAGGATGAATCTGGAAGGGGTAGGAGACGAGGTCAGATGTCGCGCCTTCCCGGTCACCTTGGCGGGCCCGGCGATACGGTGGTTCAACAACCTCCCGCAGGGCTCGGTGACTCAATTCTCCGACATCAGCCACGCCTTCTTGGCTCAATTCACAACCAGGATTGTCAAAGCCAAACACCCAATCAATTTGCTAGGGGTAACACAGAGACCCGGAGAGCCGACCAGGAAATACCTGGACCGTTTCAATGACGAGTGCCTGGAAATTGACGGTCTAACAGACTCGGTGGCAAGTCTATGCTTGACGAACGGGCTCTCGAATGAGGACTTCAGGAAACACCTTACCACAAAGCCCGTTTGGACAATGCAAGAGATCCAGTGCGTGGCCAAAGAATACATCAATGACGAAGAAGTCAGCCGGGTCGTGGCTGCCAATAAGCGGCAGCCCGCCTACAACCAAGCCCGGCACTATGAAGGCAGAGAAAGACCAAAGGAACACGCCAAGGACGGCGGTCCGGGTAAAACACCCAAACCGTTCCCCTGAGTTGGGAAGTTCACCAATTATACCCCCCTCACAGCACCAATCGCCGAAGTTTACCAACAAATAGCGGGAAAGGGGATATTGTCAAAGCCCCGACCTCTGAAGGACAGAACGGGAGGAAACAAGAACCTCTACTGCGAGTACCACAAGGGTTATGGACACAAGACCTAAGACTGCTTCGACCTAAAAGACGCCCTGGAGCAAGCTATCAGGGATGGGAAACTTGCCGACTTCTCCCACCTTATACGGGAACCAAGGAGACGTAACCGGGACCACGATAGCGAAGAAAGATCCCGGCCAACAAGGCAACGGCAGGAACCAGAGGGTGACGACCACGGCCTTACGGTGGTAAACGTGGTAACGGCCAGAAATACCGCCCCAAGGTCAAAGTCAGCACAGAAAAAAGACGCCAAGGTCCTAGCGGTCTCCACCTCGACAGGTAGAAGTTTCCGAGGTATCCCGCCCATCTCCTTCGGCCCAGAGGACCAATGGTTTGACGAGGCACCAGAAAGTCCGCCCATGGTCATCACGGCGAGAGTCGGGACGGGCCTCGTCAAACGAATCCTGGTAGATACGGGGGCAGACTCAAACATCATGTTTCGAAACGTTTTCGATGCCCTAGGACTAAGGGACGCCGACCTGACGACCCACCAGCACGGTGTGGTAGGGTTGGGGGACCACTTCATCAAGCCGGACGGAATCATCTCACTCCCGACCTCTGTGGGACAGGGACAAAAGCGACGAACAGTCATGGCGGACTTCGTAATATTACGAGACTCCACGGCTTATAACATCATCCTGGGGAGAAAAACCATTAACGACCTGGGGGCCGCAATTAGCACAAAACTGCTGGTGATGAAGTTTATCACTGATGACGGATCCGTAGGATCCATCAAAGGCGACTTGGAAACGGCAGTCGCTTTCGACCACGCCAGCCTCTCTCTCAGGAAAAAATCCAAAGAAGCGTCTGGGGTCTTCCTGGCTGACCTAGACGCCAGAATAGACGACAAACCTAGACCAAAGCCAGAAGGGGACTTGGAAAAGTTCAGGGTCGGTGAGGAGGACGATAAATTCACATTCATAAACAGGAACCTCCCCCACGAAATGAAGGAGACATTGATGGAAATGATCAGGGCTAATGCCGACCTCTTTGCCTGGACACCCGCCGATATGCCCGGGATAGATCCCCAGCTCATATCGCATCATCTGGCCGTCAAGGCGGGAACCAAGCCAGTGGCCCAGAGGAGGAGAAAAATGTCGCAAGAAAGAGCAGAAGAGATAGCCAGGCAAACGGCCAGCCTCCTAGAAGCAGGATTCATCCGAGAACTGGACTACTCGACTTGGTTGTCAAACGTGGTCCTGGTCAAAAAGCACAATGGGAGGTGGAGAATGTGCGTAGATTACTCTGACCTCAACAAGGCGTGTCCCAAGGATTGCTACCCTCTACCTAACATTGACGCACTCGTTGACGCGGCGGCGGGGTACCGGTACCTGAGCTTCATGGATGCCTACTCAGGATACAATCAGATACCAATGCACCGACCTGACGAAGAAAAAATGACGTTCATAACACCAGGAAGAATCTATTGTTACAGGGTGATGCCCTTCGGTTTGAAAAACGCTGGGGCCACGTACCAAAGGCTGATGAATAAGATATTCAGTGAACTCATAGGCAAAACAGTAGAAGTCTACGTGGATGACATACTCGCGAAGACTACGTGACCCAACGACCTCCTTAGCGACCTAGATGGTGTTTTTTCGTCCCTCCGACAACACGGCATGAGGCTTAATCCGCTCAAGTGCGCGTTTGCCATGGAGGCCGGTAAGTTCTTGGGATTTATGATTACTCAAAGAGGGGTGGAAGCTAACCCCGAGAAGTGTCAGGCAGTTCTTCAGATGAAGAGCCCGGGCTGTATCAAGGACGTCCAACGACTTGCCGGGAGGTTAACGGCTTTGTCCCGATTCCTCGGCGCGTCAGCAGCAAGAGCCCTACCTTTCTTCAATCTAATGAAAAAATGAATGACGTTCGAATGGACCCCAGCATGCGAGGAGGCATTCAACCACTTCAAGCAGATTTTAGCGGCACCACCAGTTCTCGGAAAACCCAGGGCCGGAGAACCACTTTATCTCTACCTATCGGTAACCGAGGAAGCAATGGCCACGGTGCTCGTCAGAGAAGGGGAAAAGACCCAACAGCCCGTTTATTTTGTTAGCAGGGTCCTCCAAGGACCAGAACTGAAATACAGCAAGCTGGAAAAACTGGCGCTGGCACTCCTAGTCTCCTCCCGAAGATTAAGACAATACTTCTAGAGCCATCGTATAGTCGTAAGGACGGACCAGGCGATTCGCCAAGTACTGCAAAAGCCTGACTTGACCGGTAGGATGATGACCTGGGCCATCGAGCTCTCCCAATACGACCTACAATATGAACCCCGACACGCGATCAAAGCTCAGGCAATGGCAGACTTTCTGGTCGAAGTGACGGGGGACCCTCCCGAGGAAACGGGCACACGGTGGAGGCTCCACGTTGATGGGGCCTCCAACCAAACGTCCGGGGGAGCAGGGGTCATCCTAGAAAGCCCAGCAGGGGTCATCTATGAACAATCGACTAAGTTCGAGTTTCCAGTGTCGAACAACCAAGCAGAATATGAAGCTCTCTTGGGCGGACTAACATTAGCTCAGGAAGTCGGAGCGACGAAGGTCGAAGTATGCAGGGACTCGCAAGTTGTCATCTCACAGGTAAACGGAAGCTACCAAGCCCGGGACCCCCTCCTACAAAAATACTTGGAAAAGGTTAGAGAAATAACGAGTCAGTTCCAGGAGGTCATCATCCAACACGTCCCAAGAGAAAGGAACACACGGGCGGACCTCCTGTCTAAGCTGGCGAGCACAAAGCCAGGGTCGGGTAACCGGTCCCTCATCCAAGGCATGGTAAAGGAACCAACGGTCACCCTC